>NW_013743126.1:0-2440 GCF_000517525.1 Limulus polyphemus
CAATTACAACATGGAAACTAAGTAACCAAAAAGTCTAAACATTTGTATATCAGTGAAGCAGATAGAAAATATGTGATATGCCTGTAAATCTATTCTTTCATTTAGGCTATTCCTAAGCTGATGTCTGAATTTAACTTTCAAACAGAGACAGTACTGCAAAGTACTGGCAGCTCCTTTACCAGTGTTCCACAAGTCTACAAGCAAAACAGATACTTTGATATTCCTATCCTGGGTGGTGTCCAGGTGGAGACATTGGCCATGGCAGTGGTATGTATCACTTACACAAACCTCACTTTGGCATGTACCCCGTGGGAGGATATTTATAGCCTTGCCCATTGCTGGAGACCAATGCGGTTGCCTTGCGTATCATTCTGTGAAAGTATCCAGTTGTTAACTCTCTAAATGGGTTTAGTCCACCATGGTGGAAGCACCAGACTCATACAATTCATTGGTAGAACTATTGCTGAAGACTTCTTTTCCAATGGTTGATTTGAAGTGACATCTCCAAAGATTTTGGTTATAGACATGGCTTCCATGAGAGTTTATTGGAAAGACCCTTAGTGAGATTATCGATGTCATTACAGTTTCCAGAGGTCATTGCCAGGGATGTCTTTCCATGCAATTGGTGCAGGTCATCCATGCAGATAGCTAATCCCTTTGTGTCAATCCTCTTAAGAGCCTTGAACCTGGCCTGCATTCCCAATTCTTCCATGGATCAATTGGTGAAACAAAGCTAATACACAACAATTTCCCAGTCATCTTGATGCTCCTCATCTAGATGTTTGTCAGTGTTGATGGCTGAAGTGTCTACGTTGAAGACCAAGCATTGCACAGCTTGCTTCTGAGTCCATCCATTCAATACATTGGCTGGCCTGAAGTGTTTGAGGAACTGATACAGATCTTCTCTTGCTGGCCACATGAACATGGGAGGCATGCTGGCCTTGCTCACAGAGCTTTGTCTGTCAATGTCAAAGCTACCTCCTCTCTCTCATAACCATTATGGATGCCAGGAGGAGATTCTGTGAATGTTAATGGACCCAGATGAAAGCCACTCATAAGTTCAGGGCTACAGAGTGACGAGCTAATTCTGGTGGTTCATCATACAGCTCAGCTAGACCTCAAGTGTTAAAAACTGCTGTAAACATGGTTAGAAATATTCCTGTCTGAAAAGTAGCTTGCATCATGGATTATGAGCTTCACCAATAGGTGTCCATTGCCTTACCAGCTGGTGGAAGTCATCCACCACCAGCATGTCTAGCCTCTGTTTATTATTTACTAATGGTTTTGATCAGACCTGTGGCTGTTGTGTTCTGACCAGCAAAAAGTTGGGAGTTTTGTAGAGACCTCCCCATATGGTCTTGAACTCATCACATGCCTAATCATTCAGGTGAGTCTCAATCATCTGTGCTTCCCTTGCACAAAGATCAGTCCTCAATGGTGCCATCTTATTAAGTTGCCTCTGAGTGCATCAGGCATGAGCAAATTTTTCTGAATCAGTGGTTACAGGCTGACTGATGTCATGGGCATTCCTAGAATTTATTAGTTTCATCTTCAGGCGAAGATTTATCCAATACAACCATCTTTGTCTGCTCGTAAATGTTCTCTCTCAATCGGCAGGTTCGAATCCCCGTCCCACCAAACATGCTCGCTCTTTCAGCCATAGGCATTACAATGTTACAGTCAATCCCACTATTAGTTAGTAAAAGAGTAGCCCAAGAGTTGGTGGTGGGTGGTGATGACTAGCTGCTCTCCCTCTAGTCTTTCACTGCTAAATTAGAGACGGCTAGCACAGATAGCCCTCATGTAGCTTTGCGCGAAATTCAAAGCAAATAAACAAATCCTCTCAATCACTAGTACTTCTATGTCTAGAAAAAATGTCATTCTTTTTATTAGAACGGTTCCTTAAAATTCTTAAAATCAAGAGACTAATCAAGGACTAGTGCACATGTTATTGTTTCAGAAACCCTGAAATAAATGCAGATGGCATGGCACCAAAATTTCTCCTTTCTATCTACTTTTTGTATTTTCTGGTAAAACTGATTTGTCAACAAGTACCAGATAGGCAATCTCGCAAATAACAGCAGATTCGACCAAGAAATAAGGAGAGTGTTCTGTAATAGGTAACTTGACTGAGTTCCTTTAAACATAAAGTAATAAAATCTTGACATATGTAAGTAAATGAACAGAATGTTTATTATAATAAATGAATGAAACACAGTGCCATACTTACACAGACTAAATGAATGTCCTTTATATTAAATTGTGTTTAGCTCCAGCAATTTCTCTCCATCAATATTAACTTTTGTAGAACTAAAATATGTTGTTTTTAAAAGTAATCATCATTTACCGATCTGCTAGTAGAAACTGGCTTGAGAAAGTGTAGTTAAACTCAATAGATAGAAAAAATATGATATGCCTGTACATCACAAATATATTTATG
>NW_013743127.1:0-4540 GCF_000517525.1 Limulus polyphemus
TAGTTTCAGAGAACACCTCTGTAAGAGTGTTAAGTAATGTAGATTTTATTTACTGTAGTTTTAGAGAATACCTCTGTAAGAGTGTTAAGTAATGTACATTTTATTTACTGTAGTTTCAGAGAATACCTCTGTAAGAGTGAACCTTTTCTCTGTAAACCTTATGGTTCCTCATTTTATTGAAGATAAGAAACAATTCATCGTAAATCAATTGAGTACAGTCATTCAAAACATCAACTATAGTTATCTGGAAATGAATGGAATGCCAAGTTTGATTGATAAGAAACACGTGGGCCCAGACAAACAAATATACGTATATGATAGCAGCAGAAGCCTACGGCTTCTTGGCTGAACTACTATGTCTGACTGAAAATCCCGTTCATCAGGGAGATATTCCTGCAGGAGATCATATTCTTTTGGAATACTTAAGAGACAGTATCAGCTTCAAGATTCTTTCACATAACGAAACAGAAACAGATATATTATGATATAACTTTCACGTCTGAGTTAGTCTATCTTGTGCACTTTACAGGACGACTGTTAAACTTGCCACCATTAAAGTTTATATATTGCGTGAAACGTATGAGTAAAAACGGCTACATAAAATCCAATGCTTTTCAGACTGGCTGAGATAGAACAAACCCAACAATGGTTGGAACACTATTTGAGTGAAACGCGTCGTTAACAACGGATATGAAAAATATAGTGTGATTGGAATACTATTATTATACACTCTTTTAATTCTTGAAAACTCCAGAAGGACTAGATTTAAATGGTAGTGTTTAAAAACATAATAGGCCTAATAATGATGTCTGTCTTCTGATTATAATAACTGTAAACGAACACAAAAATATCCCATGAATAGAAAAAAATGTAAACTGTTTATTGATTGGTGATGAAAATATTGATTGAGTTTTAAAGTCATTTGTAGTGAAACTTTTGTTTACTGATAACAATGGTGAAATACAAAGTGCATTCTTGCTGTTTACAGATGAAAAAATTCCGACCTGTGTTATTGTCGAGAATTTAATTAATCAATGAACTGTTACCACTTGGTGAAGATAACTTTATTAAATAAAAATACATTAACAGAATATCTAAGGTAAATAATTGCTTTGTTGACTGTTGAAATATCAGGATCTTCATACATTTGAAAACACAGTTTCAAGAAGGACACTTTACGTTCACATTAACTCGTATGCTGCATGAAATATATAAACACATAAACGGAATTATGTTCTTGAGCGTAATAATATACCAAAAATATTAAAAGACCACCAGGTTTGAGATACTGTATTTTTGATATCTTTAGTCGGTTGGGAGCGTAACTTACATTGCTCATCGGTCAACTTAATTAAATTCACTGCTTAAAACTTTACAATAAATACATCTCAGTAAAAATATTTTAACAAAAATATAAATGAATTTTATGTTATTTCAAAGCCAGAAACAGAGTAATACTGTAGATAATATATATATATATATATGTGTGTGTGTGTGTGTGTGTGTGTGTGTCTGTATTATTATTATATATTGTTTGATATCCATAAAAATAACATGTAAATAAAACATAACTAAGTACTTGATAAATTTACAAGTTATGTATATATGTAAACTTCTCTTTGGCTTAGCGGTAAGTCCTGTAGGAAAGACGTAAGATTAAATACTTATAAAGCTAAAAATCGGTTTTCGATACCCGCTATGGGTACAAACTAGCCCATTGTGTATAAACAGCTAGTACTCGTAGTTCTATTTAGGGTTAAAATTGGTAATAAAAAATGAAAATATCATTGTTTTAAATTTAGTAAGATAAAAACCTTTCTCAATAATTGATTTTAATAAGAAAACAAATTCTTAATTGAAACTGAATGTTTTGGTTGTTTAAATGAAAAATGTAGACTTTTTCCGATCTTTCACTGTAAATCACTGGATATTAAAGAAACAATATTACATCTATGAACATAAACGACACCCTATATAAATCAAAATTATAAAAAACTCTCCTTTATAAAGTAGAAAATGTAAATGTAATTATTACACAATTGTGTTTTGGTTTGACAGCTTTTGTCTGATATTGAAATGTGTCTCCAAGGAAACCGTCTTTCAATTCGTGAAAACGTGAGACGTATTTTGATGTCTTATATTGAGACGTGTTTTATTTGATGCATCCAGATGTCCGGGGTGTCTCACATTTTCACCTATCCTCGTCATTCCCGTTACGTCTCGCATTGAGGAGTTTTTTTAACCATTTCTTTCAGAGTGTACAGTACCTGAGAAGCGACATTACAAAACAGCTACTGTGTAGAGAATTATTAAATAAGGTTATTTCTCAGTTAGACTGTGTTGATTACGATGGGAAAGTATCCACTAAACATGAATCTGACATGCTGTAAAAGGAAAGTCACGATACTACAGTAGTTCACGATTCCAAAACATTGTAAACCACAGAAATAACTGGTACCAGAATTATGAAGCATTGTTAAGTGAAACAGATGCAGTTCGTCAACAATCGTTGTGCATTTACTAATACAACGCTGGGAAGTGTTCAGGTTAGCTGGGAAGTGTTCAGGTTGACTTGGAAGTGTGCAGGTTGACTTGGAAGTGTGCAGGTTGACTTGGAAGTGTGCAGGTTGACTGGGAAGTGTGCAGGTTGACTGGGAAGTGTGCAGGTTGACTGGGAAGTGTGCAGGTTGACTGGGAAGTGTTCAGGTTGACTGGGAAGTGTGCAGGTTGACTGGGAAGTGTGCAGGTTGACTGGGAAGTGTGCAGGTTGACTGGGAAGTGTGCAGGTTGACTGGGAAGTGTACAGATTGACTGGGAAGTGTGCAGGTTGACTGGGAAGTATACAGGTTAACCGGGAAGTGTGCAGGTTGGCTGTTTTTCATACACATCCAACATATCTATAATCTCAATCCTAGAGACAAAAATGTTGCACACATGTGTAATAACTAGTGTAATTAAGATAAAATGTTTTAGATAGAGCGAAGTGAATGTATTAAATAAATGCACGTTTTAATTCCAACTAGTGGTAGATTATTCTACTACACACAGATTAGAGTCATTAGGGTACTCTGTGGGTCGAGTGTTCGAATCCCCGTCTCCCCGAGCATGCTCGGCCGTACAGTCAGTCAATTCCACTATTCATTGATTAAAAGTAGTCCAAAAGTTGGCGGTGGGTGGTGATGACTAGCTGTCTTCCTTCTAGTAATCACGTAAAGTCAGCGAGTAGCTTTGCGCGGAATTCAACAAACAAATAATTAATCTCATCATGAAGATACTGAGACAGTGACTACCGTCACATTACTGAGATATACGTAGTGCCATTGAGGTGTTTACGTGGGTGTACTTGGTGCTAATGGTAAAGTCAGAGTATATACTCGGTATCATGAAGATACTGAGACAGTGACTACCGTCACATTACTGAGATATACGTAGTGCCATTGAGGTGTTTACGTGGGTGTACTTGGTGCTAACGGTAAAGTTAGAGTATATAAGAGACTATAGAGTCGGATTGTTTTCATTAATGCGTGTATCACGTGATTAATTGGATCGGATTGTTTTCATTAATGCGTGTATCACGTGATTAATTGGATCGGATTGTCTTCATTAATGCGTGTATCACGTGATTAGTTGGATCGGATTGTCTTCATTAATGCGTGTATCACGTGATTAATTGGATCGGATTGTCTTCGTTAATGCGTGTGTCACGTGATTAATTGGATCGGATTGTCTTCATTAATGTGTGTGTCACGTGATTAGTTGGATCGGATTGTCTTCATTAATGCGTGTGTCACGTGAACGATATCTCACTTCTGATGTCATTGTTGTTAATTGTTTTAGACCAAAGCCCGGATTCTAGCGTTGTAAATCTGTAAATTTACCGCTGTCCTGTTGACGGACACACTTGTGACGTATTTAGTAGACATACTTAATAATGTACAAAGACACACCTTATTTGGCAGTGATTGGTTATTATATATACCAGGTTTGTTTCCTGTTGTTGACGTAATATTCGGCGTAAAAAAAAGAAAGAAAAATGAAAGACTTGATCGTTAGAGACAAACGTGACAGGCTTTATAAAGTAATAGAACTACGTTTTAGTTGTTAACACTGGGAATATAAAAATACCACAGAAATAGTCCCCTAGAGCTGATGCGATTTGTTATCGAAATAACGGAAAAAAGAACTTGGCATAAGATAAAAATCTTGGCATAATATATAAGTTTTCTTTCCAGTTCAGCATCAAAGTATATCACATTACTGAAGTGGCATGTTGAGAAACTAATCGTGATTAAACTTAAAAACAAAACATGTTACTAAACACTGTAAACTGGTGTAGATACATAACTTCACAGTATACAGAATACATAAGAACTTAAATATATAGGATACATAACTTCACAGCATACAGAATACATAACAACTTATATATATAGGATACATAACTTCACAGTATACAGAACACATAACAACTTATATATATAGGATACATAACTTCACAGTATACAGAATACATAGCTTCACAGTATACAGAATACATAAC
>NW_013743128.1:0-3497 GCF_000517525.1 Limulus polyphemus
GAAACACAGCACTAAAAAAACAAGTAAAGAAAAAAACTTTTCAAAAAAAGGAAGTAAATGTAAGGATGGCTAACATCAATATTTCAAAAACAGTTAAAACAAGACGATAAGGATGGCATTAGTATCATCCATACATAGTAGCGCAGGCAAGAATTAAAGTATAGAAAAATATATGTAATTCAATCACAACTGAGTTTAATTTATCCTATTTTTCTCTGTTAACATTCTACTACACTGTGTGCCTGTACCATAATATACGGATGACACAAGTGCCATCCCTACTATCATGTTTATATTATTTTTGAAGACATCTCTATATTTACTTCCCCTTTATATATATATATATATATAAAACGGACGAAGCGCTACTTTGGGTATATAAATAAATTTGAGGGTAGGTTGGTAGAGATCGTGATGAGTAATAAGATCGAATTGGTTTTATGAGTGCTCCACACTTGGTATTGCTGGCGCACAAAAATCTAGCTAATAAAAAGGAAACAAAAAGTATTGTTAGGACAGCGGAAGTCACGTGACGCTAGTAACATGCCATGAGCTTCTAGAAAATTCATGTCCCTTCGTGAAGCCTCGAGTGTTTACTAGATATGCGGTATTCTTGTATATAAGACCGGCAAGAAGGCAGTTGAATTGCAGACAGAGATAGAAACGGACAGTTGGGTTGAGCGCGTGTGTCGTTCGTTATGAATTATAGCGTTTGTTTAATTTATAGCGTGACCGTGGAAATTAAGTGAATTTCAAAGTTGTATTGAGAAAGAATAAACTAGTTTTATTTAAGAAAGGACCTGTGTCGCTAAAGTTTCATCGGAAAGAAATTATACGGGAAATTAACAAACGACTAGAGACGTAACAGTATAATAAAAAATGAAGAGATTTATAAAGACAAGTAGGTATCGATACGTCCATAACCTAGGTAGCTGTAGTAACATAGAAAGCTTTAATGCTACAAAAAGTATTGAAACAAGAAAGTCAAAACTACAAAAAAAATGACTTATATAAAATTAATTTTTTGATCCATACTTTGGCAAATCCCCTGTAATTATATTAGCCTGAGCCAAAATAACTACAATACATTTTGTATCATTAAAACATACTATATTACTATAGCTAGGTAGGTTACGTATGTATCGATACCTGCTTGTCTTTATAAAATCAATTTATTTTTTATTATACTTCTTAGATACAGTACATCAGACTACAAGTCACAGAAGATAAATTATGACATACGTCCAATTGTTGCAGAGCGTTTGATTTGTTTGAAAGCTATCTACGGTTCCCGCCAACTTTACGAATTATTTTTTACAGCGTGGTTGTTCTACCAAGACAAGGAACACACGATCTGACCTTATTAGTTGGAAAGAAAACAACGTACCTGAATACCCTCCAATAATATTTGGTTTTCTTGCACGTTCTTGTTTACAGCTACAGTCATAAGTTTCCACTTCTCATTTTGACAGGCTGAGTTTATACAAAATAAGACTGGAAAAACTGTGAAATAAGAAACAGACTTCATGACGTTCGCTGGTCGTTTTCTTCGTGCTACGTTAATTTCTGTTTGAATGTTAACACACTGGAGATACGTAGCTCTTTTAATAACGGTATAAACCTACATGCTTATCGCTGTACTACTGGAGGTTTATATTATTCAGGCACACTTTTATATGTGGTATCAGCTTATGTATCTATTTCCTAGTTAAGCTATCGTTGTTTGTACGTTAGAAAACTCGAACTTAGTGTTGTAAAGGGGACAATAATATTGTTGCGTCAGCGAGGTCACGTGACTAGTGTCACGCCACGTTTCTAGAACTATCTTGTTCCTTCGTGAATGCCCTAGCATTTACTAGATATAGGGTAGTCTGGTATATATAAGAGGGTGACAACGTGACAGAACAATGTGTGTAGGTAGTGAGTAATTGGTCTGCAGTCAGAGAGTATTGTTGAAGTTCGTTATAGCGTTTGTTTTAGCGCGAATGTTGAAATCAAGTGTATCGTAAAATTACATTCAGAAAGAATAAACCAGTTTTATTAAGTAAGGACTTGTGTCGCTAAAGTTTCGTCGGAACGAAGTTACGAAAGTTAATTAACAAACGGAGACGTAACAATATATAATAGACTAGATACCAAACAGATGTTTAGTGATCTAGGCTATCATACACCAGCCTTCATGGTTATGTGATCCATAAAAATAAACAGATGTTTAGTGACCTAGGCTATCATACACCAGCCTTCATGGTTATGTGATCAATAAAAATAACAGATGTTTAGTGACCTAGGCTATCAAACACCAGCCTTCATGGTTATGTGATCAATAAAAATAAATTATAAACTTAAACGTGATTCCAATTATTTTACTGTTTCTTCGGTTGAAAATAAAAACGATTCCAGAGTACAGTTATTAGTGACCCGAGGGGGAAAAGATTATCGTCAGGTTCCAGAAGATTAAAGAAATATTTATGTGGCTTATAGAGGACGCTTGTGAAACAAAATGTTTGGTAATTTTATGTAATTTTTCAAAAGTATGTTAATTAAAGTTAATTAATTGTTAATTAAGTGTATATATATATATATATATATATATAATTAATAGCATTATTGTCCACAATAGCAACCTCCTCCACTTGTGCAATTTATTTTTGGAAGATTCTAGACTTTTTCAATCCAAAAATTTATGGTTCCAATTACCAGACTGTCTCCCTACTTTTGTTCTAAACATGTTGTTTTTGTTTATTTATGATTGAGATAAAATTCTGCGAATTTTCTCAGTAAATAAACTCTGTAAAAAAAAAAAAAGAATAAACGAAAATAATTTTGTTATGTTGCTGCCCATCCCACATTTTCCAGAATGTAATCAGAGCTACTTGTACATTTAACATTCTGCCTATAATTGTAAATGTATCAATCTCGAGTTACTTTATGAGTTACTAATAGCAAGATGAATATCCAGTAGTCTATTTGTCAACTGAAAATAGAAATCAGGATTATGTAAAATATTATTGGTCCAAAAGTCTCATTTTATATATCCAATTAGGCTTTACTTCTTCTATATACATCAATTAGTTGTATTTGTTATCTATTGAAGCAGTTATTTAGCCGAGAATATAACATAAAACGCCAATACGTCTTGAATAGAATGAATGCAACTCGAACTCGCGTCCTGTAGGCTTAAGCTGATATTGTAATGCTTCATTGTTATGATATTCTTCACATTCTTGGTGATGTAAGTGTCGATAACTTTATGATACTATACTATCGCGATCTTGCTTATATACTGGGTGATATAGATGTTGACATACTTAGAATATGTACATTGTTATGGGTGATATAGATGTTGACATAATTAGACTATACACATTGTTATGGGTGATATAGATGTTGACATAATTAGAATATACACATTGTTATGGGTGATATAGATGTTGACATAATTAGAATATATACATTGTTATGGGTGATATAGATGTTGACATAATTAGAAATAGTAC
>NW_013743129.1:0-3543 GCF_000517525.1 Limulus polyphemus
AAAGAACAACAATCGGACAGTTTGCATATTTTTTTACCCACTAATTTAATGCAAGGAATTCTATGAATGTATCAATACAATTAATTAATGCATTATGGTTGATTTGGATTTTAAACACTTACTGGAAGTATCAATAGGAGGAGCTAAATAATTTGTAAATTCATAGCTATTTCCTTCGATAAAGTTATATGACTGACATTGCAAAATTTGTAGTCAATTAAATCAAGAGGAAATTCTAAACTTCTTCCTATATAAACAGAAACTCAAAACCACTAAGTTGCACACCACACGACACGAGAAAGTTGTAAAATATGCATTGTAGGCTAGTTATAGCATTAACAAATGAAAAACAAAACCTAATGAAGCTACTGAAATAGTGGGGAAGTTAGAATTATAGATTTATTTTCATATTTAATATCAATATAACTAGATATTATGTGTATTGATCTAATTTTAATATATGTTTGTAAGTAACTTCAAGAACTAGAAAATGAAAAATGTACATTCAAACAGCTATGCTTTTCATTGATATCGAAGGATTACTACAAGTTTAATCAGGCAAGGAGTTTTTTGCAGTGGTGTACATAAAAAAAAGGTGTGACACAACAAAGATAACATACACAAGAGAACCACATTTCACACTCTGTGTAATGCACCAGAATTTCAAATTATGTCTCTCAGATTCCAAATCAAAACTGTAAAACACACAGCTAAAACAATAAAATAAACCACATTTCACACTCTGTGTAATGCACCAGAATTTCAAATTATGTCTCTCAGATTCCAAATCAAAACTGTAAAACACACAGCTAAAACAATAAAATCATTTCTTACCTGGGTAAGTATTTTAAGAAATAAAATTTAAATAAATGGTAATTTCATTGTTCACTTGCCTAGCTGTTTAGAGAGAATTTGGGATTTTAGAATTTTAGCAGTGAATTAAGTTAGACAATGAAATAAAATTCAAAGATAACAAAACAAAATTATGGACATTAAGTGCTATAATTGTTTGTGGTTGATTTAGTATGATTATCAAGAAACTAAGTCATAGTTATTAATTTATACTTCGAACCAAGCTCTTCAATTTTCCATGTTAAAACATAAACATCAATAAAATTCTCTATTTTATTTCACTGTGTTACTCTTAATGTAAACAGCTTTATCTTGCAACATTGGTATCATTCAAATTACGAACATCATAGTTTCTGTCCATTGAACTATTTTGTGACTAAAGTTACTGTCGACTATGATATACAAAGTGTTGAACAAGCCTGATGTGTGTCTCAATGATAGATAATACTAATTTTTCATTTAGAAAACAAATGGGACATAATCTTTTTATTATGTGGGCTTCTTTTCTACTTCTGTTCTGACAATATTTCTGATTTCTGTGTTTAATAGTTACACGATACTTTTATTTTATTATGTGGGCTTCTTTTCTACTTCTGTTCTGACAATATTTCTGATTTTTGTGTTCAGTAGTTACACGTTACTTTTATTTTATTATGTGGGCTTCTTTCCTACTTCTGTTCTGACAATATTTCTGATTTCCGTGTTCAATAGTTACACGTTACTTTTATTTTATTATGTGGGCTTCTTTCCTACTTCTGTTATGACAATATTTCTGATTTCCGTGTTCAATAGTTACACGTTACTTTTATTTTATTATGTGGGCTTCTTTCCTACTTCTGTTATGACAATATTTCTGATTTCTGTGTTTAATAGTTACTCGTTACTTTTACTTCTTTCTTTTCGTGTAACTGTCAGTAGAGAATTTCTTGAACATTTTTAAATCACAGCTTCCTTACATAGCACTTATAGTTTTATAAGACAGTGAATATTTCACGTTATATTTATAATACCTTATACATGTATCAAATTAATAACATTTAAGCTTTATTACTGCAGTACATTAGTTACAAGCTATAAATTTGTCATATTACAGTTTGTCAATAATATTACAAGGAAATAATTTTAAACTTCTAAAATACTCGTGCGATACTTTTTTATAAATTGCAAGTAGATCAAGACTTTATGCTTGCATGAATCCTAAATAGGAGACTTATGATAACTAAAAAAATATCTTTTTGTAAATCTTTACAAACACTGCTGTTAAGAAGATCCAAAAATATATAAAATCTGTACAAAAATATAAATTTTGAACACATTAAATATATTTCTTCAGAATTGAAACCAAAGACATATAACAATTATTAAAAACAAACACCAGTGTTAATTTATCAAATAGAGTACCACAATGTATTCACCTGTTCCTTGAATTGATCGAGCGTTGGAGGGGTTGGTTCAGGTTCAGTACTACCATCAAATGCTTGAGTATTCTCTGAGAGTGAAGTGTTTCCATACATTAGAAAGTGCTTCATAAACTCCTGCCTGTCTTCTACCCAAAGATAAGAATAAGATTCAAAGGAACTACGGAATTCTACGGCCTTGTCAGAAGCTGTCTGTATCCTCTCCATTACCTCCTCATTCATCTCAACAAGCTCATTTATGTCCTCCATTTCTTTCTGTGTAAAACACCATAAATAGTACAGATAAACTCCATTCTAATCTCAATATCATATCACTTTATACTGTGTATACTTCCATTTGAAGTGTAAAATAATTTTACTATTATAATACATCTATATAAATTATTAAGGCACTATCTTAAAACATATGATACATAAAACATAACTCTAATCATATAATATATTACGATTTCGTCCTGAAATAAATAATAAAACCATTAACGTTATACACAACAGAAAAACTATTAACTCACTTAAACGCACAACGAGCTTTTAAATTTTACAATAAATTCAGAATCAGCAGGGGAATTTAAATGTGGGAAAATAATTTCAAAGACAAGTCACATCTATTAGTTTACATAAAGAAAGATAAATCTGATAAACCTACCAGATAATTTTCATCATCTCCTCCAGACAAACGTAAAATCAATGTAGAAAGGTGAAACACGTCATTTATAAGTTCAAGTACAAAATCACAGAATCCTCCTTCTTCAAAATGTAAAGGTGGCTTGAAAACAAGGTCATCCTCCCAAAGTTCCAAGCGAATTTCAAACAAAGGAGCCTTATTTTTAAATTAAAAAGATAATAATTATGCTCAAAAATTATATAAATATAACATTTGTAAAGTGGTCAGTTCCTTTATAGCAAGTTTCAATAAAACTGGTACAGAGTATACATTACAAAGAGCTAAAAAAATCAAACACAACAACTATGATATTCAATAACATAGTAATTTTAAACAAAGAACCAAACATAAACAAACGAAAAAAATCAAGGAATACATTTAATTGAACAAAACAACCCTACTCTAAACCAACACCCTGGGGAGCCAAGAAATCTCTTCCAAGTCGTGCAACAATATCTACTTGTAACTGATGATGACAAAACCTTGTCGAAACATTGTACATTTACTGTTATGTTAAACTTATATTAAAGTTTTTCTTCATTACCCATTCAAGCCGTCTCCAAGCATTATTAACAGTGATATTTTAAATGGTCAATTCTAATATGAATT
>NW_013743130.1:0-3497 GCF_000517525.1 Limulus polyphemus
CAATTAGATGAAGTAATAATTAAGATAACAACAATACTACGTGGCAAGATGAACTGAGAATAGCCACGGTTTCTACCGTTGCTTTTGTGATCAGAAATTTGGTAAGCACAAACAAATCTATTGTTCAAGCCGGTTACTACAACAACCATAACGGATTCAGTTCCACCTACAAATACATCAGCTAACAGAGCACCCACTAATCAAAGTGGTTACTATGACAATCTTCAAGAATCCCAACTCCAACAACAGGTGCTTCTAGCTGAGAAATAATTTACTTTTCAGGCCGGCCATAACACCAACCCTTATGAGATAAGTTCCACATGCGGTGCTTTCGTCAAACAAGGAGCCCATTGTTCATGCCGATTAGCAACCATCATGAATATGTTAATGTTCGGTGATCTGTTCGTATAGTTTATCCAGCGGAGACTCACCAACTGTGTCAAAGAAGTGAGAATTTGTTAACACGCTCTATACATTAAAATTATTTGAAAAAAATTTGGATGAGACCATAATAAAAAGATTGTCATGCTTTGAAAATGCTCACTGATAAATTACGTTTTCAACGAGTTCTTGTGGACCTCGGACAGTGTTTGCTCCATATTCCCGAAAAATGTTAGGAACAGAAACGTCGAACTAAAAAAACTTAAGGATTTTTTTAAAATAAAAATACTAAGGTTTGTTTGTTTGTATGTTTGTTTGTAATTAAGCACAAAGCTACACTATGGGCTATCTGTGCTCTGCCCACCACGGGTATCGAAACCCGGATTCTAGCGTTGTAAGTCCGCAGACATACCGCTGTGCCACTGGGGGGCAAAAATACTAAGGAAAAAACTCGTGCTTCGCGTACGAAACAATTTTTTTGGTTGTGTTATTTTGTATCTGAACACACAAAGTTTATAAAACGTAAAGGCAGTGCTGTGTATTTAAAGTAAATATCGTCGTAACGTATTGGTTAACTAACGATCGTTGTGGCAAACGTGTTAAAATTATCGATCGTGCCACCTTTAGGATTAACTAGTGATTGTTAAAATATTTTGGTTAAATTATTAATCATCATAATATCAAGGTTTAACTAATAATTGTTACAACGTATGGGTTAACTCTAACTACCGTTTCGTGATGTGATTGAAATCTAACTTTTGGCTACAACATGAAATCTGTCAGTTCCCAGGAGATCATGTAAAATAACTTTCGCACACTTGATGTCATGTTAAACTTCACGCATTCTTATTTGGACGACAGACGTTTTTATAAGTGAGAAATCGCACCTTCACGTAAAGCCAGACGTCTATTAACACTGAAAGCTATTTATTTACTGGCCCCACAGTGGCTTACCACGCTAAAAATCGGGTTTCGATACATGTGGTGGGCACAACACTGTTATAGCCCATATGTGTAGCTTTGCGCTTAACGAAAAACATTTCTGATTGGATATTTATGTATCGTACGACAAATTATATAGCGTTTCAAATCTCAAAACATTCCTGATTGGATATCTATGTATCGTACGACAAATTATATTGCGTTTCAAATCTCAAAACATTCCTGATTGGATATCTAGGTATCGTACGCCAAATTATATAGCGTTTCAAATCTCAAAACATTCCTGATTGGATATCTATGTATCGTACGACAAATTATATAGCGTTTCAAATCTCTTAATGTTACTCTTGTAAGTTGAGCCCCCAGTGAAGTCTTATATCTCTAAGAATAGAGCTTCGATACCCGTGGTGAGCACACCACAGACTGCCCATTGTGTAGCTTTGTGCTTAAAAACAAACAAATGAACTTTAAGTTGAATTTGCGGGTTTTCGGAAATAAATTTTTCCGCGAATAAACTAAAGAAATATTCAGTTGCATTATAAATAACTTGACAACATTTTCAAAAATCATTCAATCTTATTTTTGACAGGCAGTTTACTTTCAAAATGAGGAAAAAGTAAACACCTCAATCCCAAAGAGCTCAAGTTATCAAGATGGTCTCTAGGCCCTGACATTCTAAAACAATCTTCTGAACATTTTAAAAGATCGAGGGCTCTGTATAGATTACTATACAAATTAAAATATACGGTTTAATTTGGCTGCCTTTAACCCTCAAATTACCACTTTGTTTATATACCGTTCACTACCAGTGGGGTCCACGTATTGAGTAAGTTTATGTTTTTACCTTCATTCAGTGCAAAAAAAAAAAAAAAAAACTAACCCACAGCATTAGGTGATATTTCTAATTTTCAATATAAAAATACATTGGAAACTCCTGCATTAATTAGAAGAATTATATACAGTATTGAGACCGATATGGCCAGGTGTTCGCGGGTTGGAATCCTTGTCCTACCAAAAATGGTCGCCGTTTCAGCCGTGGGGGGCGTTATAATGTTATGGTCAATCCCATTATTTGTTGGTAAAAGAGCAGCCCAAGAGTTGGCGGTGGGTGGTGATGACTAGTAGCTGCCTTCCCTCTAATATTTCACTGCTAAATTAGGAACGGCTAGCGCAGATAGCCCTCGTGTAGCTTTGCGCGAAATTCAAACCAAACCAATCTACAGTATGGCCCCTCCGGTGACTCAGCGGTAAGTTTGAGGGCTTATTACGCTAAACATCGGATTTCGATACCTACGGTGGGCACAGTACAGATAGTCCATTGTATAGCTTTGCCCTTATCAACACTTTTTGTTTACAATTTTGTTTGTGGCTCGTGTTATTAGAGAAATCTCTAACCAACAAAGTCACGGATCCATAAGGAATAAGGTGTATAAATATTTGAGGCAAACCTAAACCTAAAAATGGTTACAACATACAGTGTTATATGAGTTTAACCTATTTATAGTTAAAACATATTGTTGTAAAGTCATGGATCCATAAGGAATAAGGTGTATAAATATTTGAGGCAAACCTAAACCTAAAAATGGTTACAACATACAGTGTTATATGAGTTTAACCTATTTATAGTTAAAACATATTGTTGTATGGGCTATCATTTCATAGTTAGGAACGGTTAGCGAACTTAGACATTGTGGAGTTTGGCACAAAAGTTCCAAACAACAAAAACTTACGTCACACTTGAACGTAAACAGGGAAGAACGCGAGATCCAGCTGGCCAGAAAGAACAATTTTTCAATTTAGAAACGAGACAAAATCATTGGAAACGTGATATGTTACAATCATGTTTTTTTTTTAACGAATAACAAGTAGTAAGTTTAGAAACCAAAGAATCCAGAGCGCCTATAAACGTGCATGTGTACGTCCATAATCATCCGTACGTCCATAATCATCTTCATAACTGCGAAGTTGATGACACGACTATGTTCTACGTTAGAATAGTTTGTGTTAAAAGAAACAACACTTGTAACACGGATATAACAACAAGCAGTGTTCCCCAAACAATATTATCTGGTAAGTAAATGTAATATGCAATTGTGTATTATTAAACTGAGTCAGTGCATCAGACGACAGGTAAAACTATGCCATATTTTCCCGGTGGGGGGTTTAATTGTCCC
>NW_013743131.1:0-3494 GCF_000517525.1 Limulus polyphemus
CATAGCTATATCTAATTTATAACTGCTGATCGTGGGGAGACTAAACAGTCAACAGCACCCGCCGCCTAATCGGTTATTTTTAATCGAATAACGGGATTGATTGTTACAGTACGAGGCCATCCCAGCTCAAAATGTGAAGCGTGTTCAGCAGCACATTGCAGCTCAGAGTTTCGACTTTGCGATACGCAGCCTGGCACTGTAACCACTAAACGACGGTAAAAAAAAACCTACAAAAAACGGCATAGAATTCTCATATTAACAGTTAATGTGGAAATACTAACTTTGAAAACAGACACCAAACATAAATACTTGAGTAGCTATATTGAAAAGAAGCTTTAAATAGTAATATTTTAAATAAATATTCATAATATAATATTTTCAGGGAAGTTGGAAGAGTTTAATAATATATCATTGTTTAGCCTTTTGCTTTGTGCTTTTAAAATATATTTTGTATGAGCTAGAGTATATACTAATGATGACAAACTGTCTAATCATATTCCAAATTATCTCCAACATTATGTATCGCACCGATCTTCTGTAATAATTATAAGACCGTATGAGTGAAAGTAAAGAAGAATGTAATAATAAGCCAACCACAGTATTTCTGCTATATCTAGCACAAGAAACTAAAGTATTTAAGGAAAAGTTCGTGTCCCAGTAAAGCCAGTCCGAGGATTATTTAAACTGGACATGAAAGTGCAATCTCTTATCACGTGGTTTTCTCGCGCTGCTTGCTGCAGGAGCGAGGGCTTCATTCTTCAACCAAATTGCTTTCTATCTTCTGCTTGTTTCACGTGTAAGCCTAACGCCTGCCCTAATGATTCCCGTGTCATTACGTGACAAGCCTCTCCTGGAGTTAAGATAAAAGATACGCTTCCGTTAACATTCATTTTCTGGTAATTAATTAAAACCCTGTAAAACCGTTACAATATGTTAAATTTGTTACGCTATGAAATGAGCGTATGAAACGTGATCTGTCTGAGATCTATCTGTCTCTCACTCTCTCCATTTATCCGTATTAGTACTAGTAGTTCACCTAACTAAAAGTAAAACTGAGCTTTAAGAATATGTAAATTTTCATCTTCATATACCCATAGTCTTATTAATTTACTTATCTCACTTAACTCTAAGCATGAAGAAAATGTGAAGATTCATCTCTATTTGTCCATATACTCAATAATTTAATTAACTCACTTAGGCCTAAGCATGAAAAATAAATGAAGTTTCATATTCATTTGTGCATATTCTCAACAATTTACTTAACTCACCTAACCCTAAGCATCGAAGAATATGTGAAATTTCATCTTTCACTGTCCGTATACTCAATAATTTAATTAGCTCACTTAGGCCTAAGCATGAAAAATATATGAAGTTTCATATTCATTTGTGCATATTCTCAACAATTTACTTAACTCACCTAACCCTAAGCACGAAGAATATGTGAAATTTCATCTTTCACTGTTCGTCTTTTTATTAATTTACTTAACTCATCTAAACCTATTCACGAAGAATATGTGAAGTTTCAACTCCATCTGGCCATATTCTCAATAATTTACTTAACTCATCTTCTGCACGAGGAATATGTGAAATTATTGCTCGTGCATGAATGAAGCCGTCATTCAATATAAAAATCTCAATAATATAATGAAATAAAAATATCAATGATAAAATCAAATAAATCAATAAATATTTCTTAAATTCTCAAGTAGTTGAAACCACACTAAAATTGATCTTTTTTACAATTGATTCTGTAGATACTTTGATAAAATATATTTTATTTTTGTCAATTTTTGTATAAGTATCAAGTTCTGTAAACTTAGTCGGAGAATTATCTAGTAAGGTGCGGAGTATACAGACAATTGTTTGTGTTATTACAGACCAAATAAATTATCTAAAGTATACTGTCGCAAGCTTTTGATTTTATATTGAGATTCTTCATGAAGGTGGCCCTCGTTTTAAAAGCACATCATCTTGAATAAGGACCACGTTTTAAAAGTAGATGATCTTGAAGATGTTCATCGTTTTAAAAGTGGATGGTTTTGAAGATGGTTCTCGTATAAGTGTCTTGTATAGAAAGGGAGTCCCTTCAAGTAAATACGTACAATACAAGCGGAACTGATAAAATATATTTATAGACACAAAGCTATATCAAGCCTCTTCTCGAATCATCATCGTTATCATACACGTGTGTAGTCACATCTATGAGGTTTTTCTTAAATGAAAACACACTATAAACAATTCATCTCTGTCTTCCGAAGTCTAATCCACAACAATGTAGCTCCCGTTTTACAGACATAACAAGAACTGGGGATATGAAGTGAAATAAATCTTGGCAGACAACGAGAGAGTAGGAAAGTGTTCTCCCCTAATGGACAAGGACTGGATAAATGATCCCACGAGAGCGTCGACGTGTACTACCAGCGGTCGCTTGAAAGCTGTTTGCTGTGTGAGCAGCATGGAATGGTGACAGACATTAGGCTAGGCCATTAAAGAAGAAACTTCCTACTGGAAAGGCGTGTTACGTTTTCCTAGTCTGATTCAATGTTCAAGCAGCTTCTTTATTATCCCTCGTTGTGAAAGACCGGAAATCTATGTTAAATGAAAGGTTTTTATATAAATACATCTTTGGCAAGACACTGCATGTTTAGAGGCGATTTTATGCCTTTTCACCCTTTACGAATGGACATTCTTTAAAATCATTAGCTATTCGATATGGAACAAAGAAATAATTACACTCTCTCAGTTTTAAAAGAAGTCTAACTGTTTGTCGAAGAGTTAACGTGTAAGCATGGTATCACAGGTCTATATTTAATGGTTACATGAATACTGATATATTTTTTTACCTTTAAAAACTTTACAGCGAAGTATTTTGTAATATATATATATATATAACCATTTTCGAGAATTGTCGCCCGTTCGGTTAGCGGTATGTTTCCGGACTTGCAATGCTAAAATCCGGAGTTCGATCCTCTAGATGGGCAGGGCACAGATAGCCCATTGTATAGTTTGCTCTAGAAACAACAACAAAAACAATTTAAGAGAATCGTCTGTAAAGCTAAAATAATGCTTGTAAAGATAATAAAGAAAGATATTTCTCTAAATTATATAATATTATTATACCTCTGGGTATTAGTATTAACTTGTTTTAAAATAAAGTGATCTGATTACTTTTAAAACTAAAAAACGTGACACGTTGTTTTGAGTTTGAAATAGATAAATTAAGAAAAATGTGGAAAACAAATATTTCCAGTTTATGTTATTTTTATCACAAATAATTTAAATTATGTCATAAGCAGGTATAATTGAATAAAACACAGAGTTTTAATTGTGTCACAAGCTGGTATATCTTAATAAAACACGTAGTTTGAATTCCGACATTGTTGATAGTTGTCATAGTTCAATCTCCTTCACGCATCCTGATTCTGTTAAACTATTGTTACGCCTCCAGTCGTTAGTTGATTTTCCGTAACTTCGTTCCGACGAAACTTTAGCGA
>NW_013743132.1:0-4833 GCF_000517525.1 Limulus polyphemus
GGCTGCAGGTAAATTATCTTCATTGTTAATGTAGAAGTGCCCACATATCAATCTTGAGGCAAATTATCTTCCTTGTTAATGTAGAAGAGCCCAAATATCAGGCTGGATGTAAATTATATTCCTTGTTAATGTAGAAGAGCCCTGATATAAGCCTGGAGGTAAATTATCTTCCTTGTTAATGTAGAAGAGCCCACATATCAGGCTGGAGGTAAAGAATATTCGTTGTTAATCTAGAAGAACCCAAATATCAAGTTAAAGGTAAATTAGCTTCCTTGTTAATATAGAAGAACCCACATATCAGGCTGGAGGTAAATTATCTTCATTGTTAATGCATAGAGCCCTGATATCGAGCTGGAGGTAAATTATTTTCATTTTTAATGTAGAAGAGCCATTATATCAGGCTGCTGGTATATTAGCTTCCTTGTTAATATAGAAGAACCCATATGTCAGACTGGAGGTAAATTATCTTCATTGTTAATGTAGAATAGCCCACTTATCAGGCTGGAGGGAAAATATCTTCCTCGTTAATGTAGAAGATCCGACATATCAGGCTGGAGGTAAATTATTTTTATTGTTAATGTACAAGAGCCCTGATATCAGGCTGAAGGTATATTATCTTCATTGTTAATATAGAAGAGCCCTTATATCAGGCTTCTGGTAAATTATCTTCATTGTTAATGTAGAAGAGCCCACATATATGGCTGGTGGAAAAGAATCTTCCTTGTTAATGTAGAAGAGCCCTTATATCAGGCTTCTGGTAAATTATCTTCATTGTTAATGTAGAAGAGCCCACATATATGGCTGGAGGAAAAGAATCTTCCTTGTTAATGTAGAAAAGCCGATATATGAGGCTGGATGTAAAATATCTTCATTGTTAATTTACAACAGCCCTGATATCAGGCTATAGGTAAAATAGTTTCATTGTTAATGTAGATGAGCCCACATATCAGGCTGGAGGTAAATTATATTCATTGTTAATCTGGTTCAGCGCTCATATCAGGCTAGAGGTAAATTATATTCCTTGTTAATCTGGAAGAGCCGTCATATCAGACTGGAGGTAAAATATTATCATTGTTAATGTAGAAGAGCTCACATATCATAGTGGAGGTAAATTATCTTCATTGTTAACGTAGAAGAGCCCATATATCAGACTGGAGGTAAATTATCTTCATTGTTAACGTAGAAGAGCCCACATATCAGCCTTGAGGTAAAATATCTTAGTTGTTAATGTAGAAGAGCCCACATATCAGCCTAGAGGTAAATTATCTTCCTTGTTAATGTAGAAGAGCCCTCATATCAGGCTGGAGGTAAATTATCTTCGCTGTTAATGTAGAAGAGGTCACATATCAGGGTGGAGGTAAATTATCTTCATTGTTAACATAGAAGAGCCCATATATTAGACTGGAGGTAAATTATCTTCATTGTTAACGTAGAAGAGCGAACATATCAGATTGGAGGTAAATTATATTCATTGTTAATATAATAAAGCTCTGATATCAGGCTAGAGGTAAAATATTTTCATTGTTAATGTAGAAGAGCTCTCATATCACGGTAGAGGTAAAATAGTTTCATTGTTAATGTAGATGAGCCCACATATCAGGCTGGAGGTAAGTTATCTTCATTGTTAACGAAGATGAGTCCACATATCAGGCTATAGGTAAATTATCTTCATTGTTAATCTGGTTCAGTCCTCATATCAGGTTAGAGGTAAATTATATTCCTTGTTAATCTAGAAGAGCCCTCATATCAGGCTGGAGGTAAATTATATTCTTTGTTAATCTGGATGAGCCCACATATAAGGCTGGAGGTAAAATATCTTCATTGGTCATGTAGAAGAGCTCACATATCAGGGTGGAAATAAATTATCTTCATTGTTAACGTAGAAGAGCCCATATATCAGACTGGAGGTAATTTATCTTCATTGTTAACGTAGATTAGCCCACATATCAGACTGGAGGTAAATTATATTCATTGTTAATATAATAAAGCCCTGATATCAGCCTGCAGTTAAAGTATCTTCCCTTTTAAGTTAGAAGAGCCGGTATATGAGGCTGGAGGTAAAATATCTTCATTTTTAATGTACAACAGCCCTGATATCAGGCTGGAGGTAACTTATATTCCGTGTAATGTAGAAGAGACCAGATATCAGGAAGGAGGTAAATTTCATTCCTTATTAATCTACAAGAGCCCTCATATCAGGCTGGAGGTAAATTATCTTCGCTGTTAATGTAGAAGAATCCATATATGAGGCTGGAGGTAAATTATCCTCATTGTTAATGTAGAAGAACCATGATATGAGGCTGGAGATAAAGTATCTTCTTTGTTAATGTTGAAGAGCCCACATATCAGGCTCGATGTAAATTATCTTCGTTGCTAATGTAGAAGAATCTAAATATAACGTTGGAGGTAAATTATCTCCATTGTTTATGTAGAAGAGCCCACATATCAAGCTGGAGGTAAATTATCTTCATTATTAACTTAGAAGAGCCCACATATCAGGCTGGAGTTAAATTATCTTCATTGATAATGTAGAAGAGCCCACATATCAGGTTAGAGGTAGATTATCTTCTTTGTTAATGTAGAAGATACCACATATCAATCTGGAGGAAAAGTGTATTTCTTGTTAACGTAGAAGAACCAACATATAATGCTGGAGGTAAATTATCTTCATTGTTAATGTAGAAGAGCCCACATTTCAGGCTGAAGGTAAAGTATTTTCCTTGTTAATGTAGAAGAGCCCACATATCAGGCTGGAGGTAAATTATCTTCATTCTTAACTTAGAAGAGCCCACATATCAGGCTGGAGGTAAATTATCCTCATTGTTTACGTAGAAGAATCTAAATATCAGGGTGGAGGTAAATTATCTTCCTTGTTAATCTGGAAGAGCCCACATATCAGGCTGGAGGTAAATTTTCTTCATTGTTAATGTAGAAGAGCCCACATTTCAGGCTAGAGGTAAATTATCTTCGTTGTTAATGTATAAGAACCCAAATATCAGCCTGGAGGTAAATTATCTTCCTTGTTAATGTAGAAAAGCCCAAATATCAGATTGGATGTAAATTATCTTCCTTGTTAATGTGAAAGAGCCCTGATATAATGCTGAGGTAAATTATCTTCATTGTTAATGTAGAAGAGCCCTGATATAAGGCTGGAGGTAAATTGTCTTCATTGTTAATGTAGAAAAGCTCACATTTCAGGTTGGAGGTAAAGTATTTTCCTTGTTAATGTAGAAGAGCCCACATATCAGGCTAGGGGTAAATTATCATCATTGTTAATGTACAAGAGCCCTGATATCAGGCTGGAAGAAATTTATATTCATTGTTAATCTTCAAGAGCTCTGATATCAGGCTGGAAGTAAATTATCTTCATTGTTAATGTAGAAGACACCCACATAACAGGCTGGAGATAAAGTATCTTACTTGTTATTGTAGAAGAGCCCACATTTCAGGCTGGAGGTAAATTATCTTCATTGTTAATGTACAAGAGCCTTCCACTCTGATATGTGAGCTCTTCTACATTAACAATGAAGATAATTTACATCCAGTCTGATATCATGGCTTTTCTACATTAACAAGGAAGCTAATTTACCTCTAGCCTTAAATGTGGACTCTTCTACATTTACAAGGATGCTAATTGACCTCCAGCCTGATATTTGAGTTTTTCTACATTAACAACGAAGATCATTTACCTCCAGCCTGAAATGTGGGCCCTATCCAGATTAACAAGGGAGATAATTTACCTCTTTCCTGATATGAGGGCTTATCTAGATTAACCTGAAATATAATTGACATCCAGCCTGATATGTGGGCTCTTCTACATTGACAATGAAGATATTTTACTTCTAGCCTGATATGTTGGCTCTTCTACATTAACAAGAAAGATAATTTATCTCCAGCCTGATATCTTGAAATGTGGGCTCTTCTACAATAACAAGGAAGATACTTTACCTCCAGCATTATATGTGGGCTCTTCTTCATTAACAAAGAAGATACTTTTCCTCCAGCTTTAAATGTGGGATTTTCTACATTAACCCAGAAGATAATCTTCCTCCAGCCTGATATGTGGGCTTTTCTACAATAACAATGAAGATAATTTACCAGCAGCCTTATATCAGGGCTCTTCTACATTAACAAGGAAGATAATTTAACTTCAGCCTTATATGTTGGCTCTTCTAAGTTAAGAATGAAGATAATTTACCTCCAGCTTGATATGTGGGCTCTTCTACATTAACAATGGAGATAATTTATCTCCTGCGTTATATTTAGATTCTTCTACATTAACAAAGAAGATAATTTACCTCGAGCCTGATATGTGGGCTCTTCAACATTAACAAAGAAGATACTTTATCTCCAGCCTCATATCATGGTTCTTCCACCTTATCAATGAATATGATTTACCTCCAGTCAGATATATGGGCTCTTCTACGTTAACAATGAAGATAATTTACTTGGCTGGAGGTAAAGTATCTTCCTTGTTAATGTAGAAGAGCCCACATATCAGGCTGTGGGTAAATTATATTCATTGTTAATGTACAAGAGCCCTGAAATCAGGCTGGAAGTAAATTATCTTTATTGTTAATGTAGAAGAGCCCACATATCAGGATGGAGGTAAATTTGCTTCCTTGTTAATGTAGAAGAGCCCTGATATCAGGCTGCAGGTAAATTATCTTCATTGTTAATGTTGAAAAGCCCACATATCAGGCTAGAGGTAATCTTTCTTCCTGGTTAATGTAAAAGAGCTCACATATAAGGCTGGAGGTAAATTATATTCATTCTTAATGTAGAAGAGCTCACATATAAGGCTGATTTAAATTTTCTTCATTCTTAATGTAC
>NW_013743133.1:0-3491 GCF_000517525.1 Limulus polyphemus
GAATGACGTATATATAGAATAACCTTCGTTATAAGGCTTCAGGTACACCACACTTTAGAATAATAATTCTGAAACAATGAACCAAAGACAACTGTGTCCTGTTTCTGTCCTATACAGTTATAACTATATGTATAGCAACACTTTGTACTATGGTATGACATACAACATCATTGAATAAATATTAACCAGTACATATATATGTATACAGAGTAAAATAATAAAATATAAATATTAAAAACAGATGTAAGTTTTGTTTAATCCAACATGGAAAACTGACTAACTTTCATTTTCATGATTATCAAGGTAAGATTAATGAATTTATGAAATGAAAGATAAAGTTTTGTCTCTATTTTCGAACATTGGTTAGTATTTTGTTATTTTCTACCACATCTGGTATTAAATAATTTCACTGACATATTGAATGAAATGTTATTAGTTATATTCTAAGTGAATTGACATTCATATTTGATTATTCTAATGTTATTTATATTTACAGCCTCAACGGATCACTTAACAGCTGATAAGGACCAGCATCTACATATTACCTATAATATAATAATTTGAATCTGTCGTGGTTTCATTCTTTTTGGGATATGTTTAACTCTCAAATATCTTTATCTCGAAAATAAAACTTTCATAAAGCAACTACACTGTTGAATTTGTAGTGATTTATTAAATATGGTTTTTAGGTTGTGGTAGAGAAAAAGAGATCCTCTATTTAAATATACGTTGTGGTTATTATCAGTACCTTATTTAAAGAAACAAAATCCAGTTTTTGTTTTTATGAATTAAAAACGTATCCTAAATTATTCTTATACAGAACATTTCAATAATAAAACAGACATCACTTTCAAATATTAAAAAGTGAAAATAAGAACATTTGAAAACTACGTATATATTTCAATGAGTTGATACGTAGAACTTTTTATTAATGTTTTTTAGAAACTTTCTTCACACAGAAACGAACAACGTCTATAATGATCACGTGTTATTAAAGAACTTGTTGGTTTGTTGTTCAGTACACATCTAAACAATGAACTATCAACGATTTGCCCACCAAGTAATAAAACCTGAGTTTTTGTGATATTAAAGTAGTCCAAACTTATAATTAAAACTGATTAAACATAAACACGCTATTAAAAGCTATATCAAATAGTTACTGAAATATATTCATGAATGTTATTAAAATAAATGAGAAGTCAAAGATCAATTTAAATCATTCTATAAACAATGAGAGATGATAATGAATTAAAGAAATGTGTACAAGAGTCAGTTTGAAATTGTATGAACACAGGGATAGAAATTTAATTGTTATAAGCTCTTAGATGTACTTAGGTGAAACTGTAATGAAGACAAAATTATAACTTTATAAATTATGTTCAGATTCAAGTCCAGAAAAAACTTAATAGTAATATAATATGTACAATTCAAACTCAAGGTGTTCCACGCTACATAAATTTAACAAATATAAAATATATGAAAAATATCTTACTTAAAGTCTCCAGATAGTAATAACAAAAACAGAGAGAGGGAGAGAATACACTAGATGGCGAAATTTAGCAAAATTATCAGTTTGTTTTAGAGCAAAGCCACATTGTCTTCTCTGCTGTTTCTGCCGCATTATACATGTGTATTGACAGTTAAGCAGGACAAATAACATAATTTTTTGAAGAGTTAAATGTTTCTAATTTTGCTATTATCAAAATAAGAACAATTAATAAGGAGAGCATTAGAGTTGCCAGTAGTCGGCAAAAGAAGACAGTAAAGCGTTGGAAGGGTGGGATTAAAGAAGACATGAACGAGAAAGGAACTGCAGAAAACCAGGCAATGAACAGAGATGATTGGAGGATGGCAACACGTGTGAAGGATGTCGAACTTTGCTAAAAGGAAAAGCCAAATAAGAAGGTAGATAGAGTACAAATAAATCATTATGGTATAGCTTTGGGCTTAACAACACTTAATTGTTCTTTTTAATGTTTATTTGGAAAATCAGTTTAAATTAAATATTTTTATTTAAATCAGGTTACTGAGTGATTTACACCTGATCTTAACAGTATGGTATGGTACACTCAAATAACAAATACAAGGCAAGATCTACTGGTTTACTACTTCAGGATCAATCCACAATGTGCAGGTAAACACGCTCCATATGTACAGTTCGAAGTGGAAGCCTTAAAACTATGAAGCCCTCTGGTGTCTCAGCGATAAGTTTGAGGACTTAAGATGCTAAAATTCAGATTTAAATACTCATGTCGGGCAGAGCACAAATAGATCATTGTGTAAGCTTTGTGGTTGAATGTGTAGCTTAAGCCTAAAGAAATCTTGGAGATTAAAAATAACAAATTTACCAAACACGATAATATATGCTGCCATCTACAGTTGAAAATGTTGTTAGGTTACGTTAAGTTGTTTTTTCTTTAAAAAAATGTAAAAAACGAGACTATCAAACACGTTATTAATTACCTTTAAAATTATCAGTTGAATTTGTGTTATTTTATTTTAGTTTGTGAAACTACTTAAAATTCTGGTCTTATATTTATGTCTAATTTATTTATTTCCTATCTTCTTCTGTACAAGAAGGAAAGAACTAATTTACAATAGTACAATGATATTAGTCTTCGTTTGGAACATACGTAATTTATGGCCTTAGATAAAAATATATTAGTAAAGTTATTTTGTAATTTTTAAAGAAGAAACAGAAATGTAACATATCTTTTAATGATTCGTGTTTATTTTAATTAACACAATTAATTTATTCTAAAATACAACCAATACACACCATAATCCTACCTGGTTATTTTAGATGTAAGGAGTATATAGGAATTACATCCGTACCTGCTGGTGCACACCAGATAGACCAAACTACAACCTCGATTGTGAAATATCTGGTTATTTACAAGGAAGGGGGTGTGAAGGGGGGATCACGTCGTCATCAACAAATACACACCAATATACAACCTGGATTATACACTAAACAGTTTTTTTTCACTATACCTTGACACGACCCAATATCAGAAATAACGAAACAAGCCAACTTATGTGATCGTATAACCCGTCTCCATTCTTCTGTGGACCACTAATATTACACTTATTCATTAAGCTCCATTTTTCTACAGACCACTAATATTACACTTGTTCATTAAGCTCCATTCCTCTATAGACCACTAATATTACACTTGTTCATTAAGCTCCATTTTTCTACAGACCACTAATATTACACTTGTTCATTAAGCTCCATTTTTCTACAGACCACTAATATTACACTTGTTCATTAAGCTCCATTCCTCTATAGACCACTAACATTACACTTGTTCATTAAACTCCATTCCCCTGTAGACCACTAACATTACACTTGTTCATTAAGCTCCATTTCTCTATAGACCACTAACATTACACTTGTTCATTAAGCTCCATTTTTCTACAGACCACTAATATTGCACCTGTTCATTAAGCTCCATTCCTTGAAAGACCACTAACATTACACTTCTTCA
>NW_013743134.1:0-3597 GCF_000517525.1 Limulus polyphemus
ATTGAAAACAATCCCTATCATCGTTTCTATTGACATCAGATTCAGAATCAGATGAAACTGTATCAAGAGACTCCGGTGGAGTATGTACAGTTACATCACGTCCATGAGCAACAGGTCTTATAGCAGATTGAAGGTTCAGATAAGAAATTTCCTTGTTATTTCTAGTGTTGTAGCCTTGAACGTTACATGAGCAAAAATAGCGGTCATCTCCGTTGTTTCTGGGCTCACGCCAGACCATTGGAATTCCAAAACACAAAGACTTTTTCTTACCTTTAGTCCATTGTCTTAACTCTTCAACACAAATGGTGCAAACTTTGTGCGGACTCCATGATTTGTCTTGGTCCCCAAGTTTTATTCCAAAATACGCGTAAAACACTTTTTTGACGAATTCTGTAATGTTTTACCTTTTTTTTTCTTTCCATCAAATTTAACACAAATATAACATAATATGTTTGGGTCATTTACACTACCTCTTGTTGACATAGCGACGAATAAATAATATTGAAAGGACAAAAAATAATGTCAAAGTACATGCACAAACAAATACTATCCAGAAATGACACGTCATGCGGCCTGTTAAACGTTTATATACTAGCGGTGTTTCTCATGGGTTCTAGAACGATCGATAAGACTCTCACGTCGCAATTGGTCTAGAGAATTCTATAGCCAGTGGTTGTCACCATTTTAAGCATAACAAAATGTGACTCGATTTCAATAAAAATGATTCACTTATGTAAAAGTACATACGAATTTTTGTGAAAAATCTGTTCGTGATGGGAAAAAAAGGATATCATTTTCGGATTCAGCGTGCAGGAATTACTGTAGAACATGTATAAATTTCAAGACAATAAAACCATCGCAGGCTTGTGTAATTAATGTAAAAGTTTCTAAGAGTTCTAATTATTCTCGAACGTAAAAGGAACATTGAGAATACAGGTACAGTATTGAACAGCTGTTTTCAAAAATAAATAAGGAATTAAATCAGATAGGACTACATTTGTACAACGTGATACAACGAGTTGGTTTAGGTGTGTACTTTAAGTACTACTGCTGTTACTCAACAATAAGTTCCTAGTAGAAATACAATTGAGGTTGTAAAGCAATATGAGGTTGTTTTAACAGTGTTACTTAATGGAATCATGGTAACAAGAAAATAAATCGCAGTGAATCGAACCCCAAATTTTATATTTGTAAGTCTTCTAAGTTAATGGACCCACCAGTGGCCCAGGCTCAGATCATGTTAACAATACCAAAGTTCACGACAAATGCGAAAGTGGCTAAGGCCCTTTTAAGATATTGTTACGTATCTGCTTGTTTGATAATTTCCGGTAAAAATTCTTTCCGAGAAACTTCAGTGATACAAGTCCATTCTTGATTAAAACTAGTTTATTCTTTCTCGATACAACTTTATAATACACAGAATTTTCACAGTCAATACGTTTGCAATCTCGATAACAAAACACACACTTTATATTACCGTCACTACCGCTCACTTGACTCGGTTATCTGTCTCTATCTCTGTCTATCTGCAATTATTATCCCCCCTTTATTTGCTGGGCTTATATACGAATATAGAGGGCCCTAGAAACGACTAGAGTTGCCAGGAAAAGTCAAGTTCCTTCGAGAATCTCATGACGTGTTACCAGGATCATGACTTATCGAGGAACCCCGTGAATGATCATGAATTTCCTAGTGCGTTCGGGACGCCCCTTTTTTAGTATATAAGCCTGGCAGATAAAGCATGCGGAACGATTGATTGAAGAGAAGAGATATGCATATAGATTGAAGATAGAGATATATAATTGAGTCAAACGAACAGTAGGCACCGTAAGTAAAGTGCGTGAATCACTGCGATTTATAGAGTGTGTTATAAAGGTTGTTAAGTTTAAAGTGACTGTGGAAATTCTGTGTATTACAAAGTTGTATCGAGAAAGAATAAACTAGTTTTAATTAAGAAAGGACTTGTATCGCTGAAGTTCCTCCGAAAGAATTTATACCGGAAATTAACAAACGACCAGATACGTAACAGTATCTTCAGTATGTTTTAACAAAGGCTTTTTCGTAATAATTCTCAAGTTTATATTTGCGCTAATTTTTGGCTCATTTTTCACAGGAGTCTTCTCGGCTTTCCTAATTGGATCCTACCTAGCTTGACGTCATAATGATATGGTGTTACACACATATAACGCCATGCTTCATTTAGTCCTGGGAACTTGCTCCTTGAAAGGCTTTTATATAGGAAAAAAGTGCAGAAACTTAGGAGCTATTTATGCCTATGTCGAACTGAAATGGGAATGGGCAATCAAAAGAGGAAACATTATAGGAGAAAAAGTAAAATTGCGCTCGTGTAACTCACGAAATTCGGAGAAATCGAGGGTGACCGACCGACACTTGGGTTTTATATATGATGATTATAATACCTCCATCACTGTGTTTTCAAACTTAGTATTATCATGTTTCTCTGTTGTTAAGCACAAAGATATACGATAGGATATCTGTACCCTGCCAACCGCGGTATTGAAACTCGATATTTATCGTTTATAACTCCTTAACGTAGAAATGAACCACCAGAGGGCGCAGTACCATGTACACGTGCTTTGTTCCTGGTTTTAAAACTGGTTACAACAGTATAAAACGTCTTTATTTTCATTTCAGAAAAATCCAGCCGTGTAGAAACAATAGAATCCATAGAATTTGTGCATTACATTTTGACGAAATAATTATTTGTCGCCCTAGTAACAGTATAACTCATCCTTGTCCACGTATATTCATTATTTGTTAGTAATTAGAAGAAAGATTCTAATCACTACAATCCTTTACTGTAATTTTATTTTTGCCAGCATTTTACGTGTTCAACATGCTAAGAATGTTTGTATATGTTAAATTGATAGTCATATTATCTAACCATTTGTTATATGCTGAAAGTTTCATATACACAGACACACACATTATACAATATTTCCGGAATCAAAGCACCCTTTCATTGCTAGCAGCGCCACATAGTGTCAATATTTTTCATATAGTAAAATCATTGGCTAAGTTGATACACTATTTAAATACTATTTATAACACTATGATATATGCATGCCTGCAAAGATAAAGTTCACAAGTTTTCATTAAAGCGTTTTTGCTATAAGCTACAATGTCATTTTACTAGGCCTCTAACGCCTTTTTTTTTTCTCGTTCTGCTAGGCCTATAGCGGATTTCTTTATTGTTTTGCCAGTACTTTATAGCGTTTCGTTTTGTTAGGTCTCTAGCGTGTTTCTTTTCATTGTTCTAAGCCTCTAACGCATTCGTATTTGGTTTTGCTGAGTCTTTAAGCTGCTCTAATTTGCCTTGCTAGGCCTTTAAGATGTTTGTTTTGCTAGACCTTTAAATTGACCTAATTCATTTTGCTAGGCCTCTAGAGCGTTCCTATTTGTTTTACTAGAATTTTTAGATGTTCGTTCAGCTAGGCTTCTTTTACATGGGAAGAAGACAACACCAACATTGTATAAACTTGTCCCAGTGAAATTTGCAAAAAAAAAAAGGCAATGTGAAGTAATAAACACTATGTACACTTCCACTTGGATAATGTCAATTATAATGACCTTGAC
>NW_013743135.1:0-3482 GCF_000517525.1 Limulus polyphemus
ATGTATCTGTATGACAAATTATTTGGTGAAACTCTAGCAATTCTATCTTGAATACAATGTTCCTAGCACTATCAGCTAACTACATTTAACACCTTTTAAGACTAAGCTAAATACAAATTTAAGACCTGTAGACATGTATTTGTATGCTATTTATTGGATAAATAATACTGCAAAAAAATATTAATGGAAAATACATCATCATTGAGAATCCACTCATTTATTAGGTTGAATTTTGCTTAAACTTATTTAAAAAGCCAGTGAAAACTCAAACAATCACCAAGCAGGAAATGTATTAAGCACTACTGTTTGCACTGAACTAGCTCACTCAAATGTTACAAAACTTCGCCACTCACATTTTTCAAAACTTCTGCAGCTCCTGAGCTTTTTGTCAATGTCAGTCTCCAGCTCTTTTTATTTCAGTAAGTTTTCTTTAATTCATTTCCTGATTACGTTAAATTTAGTGATGAGGTAAGCCGTTTTACATCCTGTGCATTTTTCAGCTTGTTCAGCAAACTTATCTGCATCTAACTGAAGAGATTTTGTTACTTCATAGAGTTTTTAAGACTTCTTGATCACTTTTAGCTCTTGTTCTCTTCTGATGCTTTTCTTCAGAGTCAATTTTTTTTTCTTTTCTCGGTATATGTGATATGTAGAGTAGGCATTCTGAGCAAGTTCCAGTAGCTCTTTACTCATAGGGACCTTGGTTACCCCTCCAAATATGCTGACATAATCACACACCAGCCTCTGTGCAATCAGTCTCTTTCTGTATGTTACAGGTCTCTAACCATATATTGTGACCAAAAATATCTGGGCTGTATATGAGTACCTGTCCCATCTGTTATCCAGTAATGTACATGCAAGCCGACTTGTTTGTATTTTGTAGTTTGTTTAGACTCTCATTAAGCATTAACACAAAATCACCAGCTTATGTCTGTGAAATCAACTGATTCTTTATGTATGGTGCCAGTCCAACCTTTGTTAACTAGGCTGTTTTGTATTCCCCACATTTGAATGTTGTGTAAATATCACTATCAAGGAACATGAACTGGAACAGGGATCCAATATTTTCATCAGAATTGTACAAGCTATGCTAAATAACAGTTTGCAGAGTGCAAAGAATTTTTGCTTTGAGTGACTCTGTGGGTCCCAAAATCTGACATAGGTCAGCAACCTGTGCCTAGGACTAGGCCTAGATCTAGTTAACATATCACCACTAGGCACAGATGATCTTACATTGACCCCAGTATTTGTTTCCATAAGCTAAGATGTGATTGTGCTATTTCGCATGTAATTCGTAATTACATTTGTACGCATACCCTGAGAAGTAGATAAATTAGTTTTGAGTTTTTTACTTTTAATGTGTGAGTGAGCATCCTTAATATCCATTGTTCCAAGTTGAAATGCCTTTGCACACACCCTGAAATAGGCTTCGTATTTGCTCTGTTGGACCAACCAATCTGTATCGACTATCCTCCAGCTACTTATCATTGAACACACACTTTCCCATGATTGTATTAACATTTAAATATGAACAGCAATTCGCACACTGTGGTTAAGGTGCTTAAAGTCCCAGGCTTAATGCAAATAAACCGTACTCGTGGTAGACCTTGTCCCACCATTTGCATTAGTGCACTGAACATGTCTATCAAAATAACCAAAACTTGATTCTGTGCTCCTGGTCCAGGTAATAGGCCTAGACAGAATCAATATATGGTAAACTCGATTCAGTGCTTCTAGTTTTATATAGGCCTAGATATAATGAATGCAAAGTACTGTAATGCTTTGGAACAAACCAAAGTTATGAAAAATATATGGCATCAATACCCACATGAATTACATTTATGACCTTTTTAATACCTCAAAAGCCAAAAACCTGTGAATTTAAGACTTCTTAAAAACAACAATATCAATTTAAGACTTTTTTAAGGACTGCTAGGAACCCTGAAAGATGAGAAATAAAAACATTACAAAAATATTTAAGTTCTAAAGTTGTTGTTGAAAGGGACAACTGATTACTCGATAAAGTTCAGGTAACTTGCATGTATGTTCATTAGATCTAATGAAGTAACATGTAAGTGAACTGAAATTAATCTAATTGCCAGTTCACGTGGCTGTTTGTCAATTTTAATATATTTTAACTAGTCACTTTCTGCTCACTAGGAAAAGGGCTTATAAAATTTGAGATGATGAGAATTCCAATAATTTGAAACAGTCTTTACTTACTCAAACAGGAATAATTATAATTTCCATCTAATTGCAGTTAGATCACTGCAATCTAACCCATGATTACGCAAGACTAACAGTAGCTAATGTTCAGACAAGAAACACACTTTTCCTTTAATTGTGTGTTAATTAAAGGAACACATTTTGCATCCATCATGTACTTAGGAATTTACAAGTCCTTCTGTAATTGTGCACCAGTATTATCCATTGGTGCATAATACGTATGCTTAGGAGTTGATCATGCTCCAGTTTCATGATCCTTTTAGAAACTCTAGTGTGCATGCTCCCAGCATCGCTTGACTTCCGCTGTCATAACACTGCCCATTCCTTAGTATTGTTCGTCCTGAACAATAGTCACTTACAGTAAACTAATAGATAATTAACAATAACTTGATTAAATGTACAGAATTTACAAAAAAAAATTAAAATACAACAAAGTCTCTTAATTTTACAGGTCATATCTTCTTCTGTACTGGTCTCTGTCTCATTGGCTTCTGCTTCACGTGTGGTTCATCTGCTCCATCAGGAAATGCCCCATTATCAGTAATAGTCACATCAGAGGTAATAACTTCATTAATGGCTTCACTGTTTTCCTTCTCAAAACCGGGTAGAGTTTAGTCTTCGACAGTGGCTTTTTCAGGTGACACATCTTCAGCTGCATCATTTGTTCCGTTGTTTACTTCGTTCCAACTGAAATGTCCTGGACCATGCTAAAGCCAAAGCCTGTTGGCATGCACCACCTTTGGCTTACCTCGCCGACCACATTTTATTCGGAAAGTCACGTCTGAGAGACGATCCACTATGTCATATGGGCCTTCCCATGGAGAAGACAACTTAGGAGACTTCTCTTTGGTCTTCCTGGGGTTATACAACCACACCTTGTCTTCTGGTACAAATCTGACTTCAGTGGATTTCTTATCATAACATAGCTTCATGGAATCAGCAGACGTTTTCAAGTTTGAATGCACTTGATGGTGAATATTATCCATCCTTTCCGATAACACTTTCACAAACTCTGACACATTTTCTGACAACTCTTCATAAGGTGGGCATCCTGTTAACAGATCCACTAACAATCGAAGTTCCCGACCAAACATCAACTTTGCTGGAGTGTATCCAGTGGCTTCATGCTCTGCTGTTCTATAGGCCATCAACAATGGAGAGAGTAAGGCATCCCAGTCATCTTGACGGCTATTACAAAACTTTGCCAAATCCCGTCCAGTGTCCAGTTGTACTTTTCTACCATCCCATCAGACTGT
>NW_013743136.1:0-3473 GCF_000517525.1 Limulus polyphemus
GAAATGATGAAGCTCTTGATGAAGTTACTACCACTGATGTGACTGTTACCGACGATAGGACATTTCCTGATGAAGCAGATGAACCCCACGTGAAGCAGAAGCCAACAAGATGGAGACCAGTACAGAAGAAGATACGTCCCGTAAAATTAAGAGACTTTATTGAATTGTAATTTTGTGATTGTATTTCTGTACATTTAATTAAGTTATTGTTAATTGTTATTGGTTTATTGTAAGTGACTATTGTTCGGGACGAACAATACTAAGGAGGGAGCAGTGTTGCGTCAGCGAGGTCACGTGACTAGTGTCACGTCACCTGCTTTCTAGAACTATCCTGTTCCTTCGGGAGTGCTCTAGCATTTACTAGATTGGGGGTGGTCTGATATATATAAGATGGTCACGGCGTGAAGTGACAATATGTGTGTAGGTAATGAGTAATTAATCTGCAGTGAAAAAGTATTGTTGAAGTTAATGTTCGTTCTAGCGTTTGTTTTAGCGCAAATGTTGAAATCAAGTGTATCGTGAAGTTATATTCAGAAAGAATAAACCAGTTTTATTAAGTAAGGACTTGTGTCGCTAAAGTTTCGTCGGAACGAAGTTACGGAAAATCAATTAACAAACGGAGACGTAACAATACCTTCATCGAATCAGCAGACGTTTTCAAGTTTGAACGCACTTGATGGTGAATATCATCCATCCTTTCCGATAACACTTTCACGAACTCTGACACATTTTCAGGCAACTCTTCGTAAGGTGGGCGTCCTGTTATCAGATCCACTGGCAACTGAAGTTCCCGACCAAACATCAGCTTTGCTGGAGTGTATCCAGTAGCTTCATGCTCTGCTGTTCTATAGGCCATCAACAGTGGAAGGAGTAAGACATCCCAGTCATCTTGGCAGCTATTAAAAAACTTTGCCAATTTCTGTCCAAGTGTCCAATTGTACTTTTCTACCATCCCACCAGACTGTGGGTGGAGTTGTCCTGGCCTTTCATATGCCAAACAACTTGCAACATTCATGGAACACAGCTGACTCAGTAGGGGTGAATTTGACGTCAACGGGAATTTTGTGTTTGATGGCAAGTTTTATCCAACTGTTGAGAACTTTTGAGCTCATGTCAGGGATAAATGGTAAATGGCAATGTAATGTTATTTTGTTGTTTGGTTTATTATTGTCAATTTTGTTTGTGAGTCAAATCTACCCCAAAACCCGGTACTAAACTAAAATCATCATTAAATAAAAATTACATAGAGTCACACAAATCCAACATCATTTATAAAATAAGATACAATAACTGTCCAGAATTGTTATGTATTGTTACGTATCTGCTTATTTGTTTGTTTCTAGTAGAAATTCTTTCTGAGAATCTTCAGCGATGAAATGAACAACAGAACAAATGACGCCGCTGAAGACGTATCACCTGTAAAAAGCCACTGTCCCATCTTGAGAGAGAAAATAGTGAAGCCGTTAATGAAGTTACTACCACCGATGTGACTGTTACCGATAATGGGACATTTTCTAATGGAGCAGATGAACCCCACTTGAAGCAGAAGCCAATGAGACAGAGACCTGTAAAATTAAGAGACTTTGTTGTATGTTAATTTTGTGTTTGTAAATCTTGCACATTTAATCAAGTTATTGTTAATTATCTATTGGTTTAATGTAAGTGGCTATCGTTCGGGACAAACAATACTAAGGAAGGGGCAGTGTTACAACAGAGGAAGTCACGTGATGCTGGGAGCATGCACGCTGGAGTTTTTCGAAGGATCATGAATTTTCCTGGCAACTCTAGTTTATTCCAGGTGCCCTGTATTTTAGTATATAAGCCCGGCAAATAAAGCCAGCGAAAAAGATAGAATTGCAGAGATAGATAGATAATTGAGTCAAGTGAACAGTAGGCACCATAAGTAAAGTGTGTGAATCACTGATGAATTATTGTGTATTTTTTATAAAATTAGTTAAGTTAAAGTGACTGTGGGAAATTGTGTGTATTGCAAAGTTGTATCGAGAAAGAATAAACTAGTTTTATTTAAGAAAGGACTTGTATCGCTGAAGTTCCTCTGAAAGAATTTATACTGAAAATTAACAAATGAACAGAGATGTAACAATACATATGGAACAACTACATGACACACTGACGAACATGTACCCACAGGGCAGCAGTTCATATAATCTTCTCCTCAGCAAAGACAAATGATACATCTAAGGTACATTTTTTCCCCATAATTTCATAATGAGTGCATCATTAGAGAGCTCAGTACTTCACTCAATTAGAAAGCTCTCGTGAAACTGTTTTTCAATTGATGAACACAGAAACGTAACCTGCCCACAGTGACTGTTTGTTTATTTTAGAGCAAAGCCACATTGGTCTGTCTGCTGTGCATACCACAGGGAATCGAACCTTGGATTTTACCGTTGAAAGTCAGTAAACTTACCATTGTCCCAGTGGGTGACACACAGTGACAGAACACGAGTGTTTGTCTTGGTGTTACTCTCTGAATTTAACGGTAAAAGCCTTGTTCAGCTAGTGTATGTAGATCGAAAACTCACGTTTCCGTATATTCATTCTATTTGTGTAATCAATAAAAAAAATCCAAATACTGTAAGAGAACTACGTTTGCTTTTGAAATGTTACATTACGTCTGAATTGGGTAAAATAATGAAAGTTGGCATTCTTTTATTTTGCAACAAACAAAAACTCCTTTCATTATAGAAGCTTTAGGTTTTATAAATAATAAGATAATGTATATGACAAAAGTTAACGTGTGTGAAAATTGAATTTTTCATGCACAGGAGAGAGATGTAGATACTAATGTTAACAGCAACGTAAATAAAACAACTGTAATTTACTGACTATTCTATCATCCATGTGCTTGCTGTTAAATGAATAGAGCAAAGGTCCTAAAACTGAGCCCTGAGGTACCACATTTGTGATATTAATCTAGTTTAGCTGAACTTCATTTATTACAACTTTATTTCTGTTTTTAATAAGCCTTTCACGTGTTACCTTGTCAAATGCTTTATGAAAACTTAGATACACCAAATTCACTCCCACACCCTCATCTGTAACCTCTTTAACTATTGTCAAAGATCAGTAAGGAGTTTTCCTAGTGAGACCATGGTGTCCAAATTTTAAACTCTGCTCAATGTCTCTACAATGCATCATTTATCAGACTTTCAGAGCATGAATTTCGAGGATTTATTATAGATTGGTGGAACATTACACGCAGATTCCAGTCAAGTGACAAGTGAATACAGGTACATAAAAAGAGCCTTGTCATTCTAAAAACTGCATGGAAGCTCAAGAACATTTAAAGACATGAGAATATCCTTTAGGTAAACTCCTAATGTGTAGGATAAGCAACAAATCTTGCGAATATCTGAAAATTTACCGGAAATGCACAAAAATCTTTTTATGTAATTATTTAAATATTCAATATCAAATTGGAGGAAAAATAAAAGTTAGTTCCTAATAAC
>NW_013743137.1:0-3323 GCF_000517525.1 Limulus polyphemus
GTGAGATTTGTTTTTGTTTGATATTAAGCAGAAAGCTACACAATGGGCTATATGTGCTCTGCCCACCACGGATATCGAAACCCGGTTTCTAGCTTTGTAAGTCCGCACACATACCGCTGTGCCACTGGGGGGCACTACCGTGAGAAGAGCACACGTAGCCCTTTCCAAAGCTTTGTGCTCAACAATAAACAAAATAAGTGGTTCATAACATAATGTAATGTACATTCGATAACTTAATAAAATATAATCAATCATGATTAATGTGATAACTTAATAAAATATAATCAATCATGATTAATGTGATAATATTGAACAAATTAATGAAATATAATCAATCATGATTAATGTGATAATATTGAACAAATTAATAAAATATAATCAATCATGATTAATGTGATAACTTAATAAAATATAATCAATCATGATTAATGTAATAATATTGAACAAATTAATAAAATATAATCAATCATGATTAATGTAATAATATTGAACAAATTAATAAAATATAATCAATCATGATTAATGTAATAATATTGAACAAATTAATAAAATGTAATCAATCATGATTAATGTAATAATATTGAACAAATTAATAAAATATAATCAATCATGATTGATGTAATAATATTGAACAAATTAATAAAATATTAGTAATGTAATCAATCATTATTAAAAATGAGATGATCATTTCAATAATTTCCTTCCTTTTATATAAAAACTTGATCAGCTAATCGTTGAAAGTGAATTTCTTTGTGCATCATCTAATAACTGTATTTTAAAGTTCTATTTCAGATTTTTATAGTTTAATTCTAATAACTGTCTTTTAAAGTTGTATTTCAGGTTTGTTAGTTTAATTCTAATAACTGTCATTTAAATTATACTCCAGTTTCGTTAGTTAAATGCTAATAACTGTGTTTTAACACGTCCCTCAGGAGCCAAAGGGTGTCATTACATTACAATTTGTTGAATATTAAAAGTAAGTTCAATCCGGAACTCCCAAAGAAGGTGTTTTTGGACTTATCTTTTCGAGACAAGTTTACGTTTATTAATTGATAAATTTTAAAGTGGAATACAGCATTCCTAAGTCTCCATACTAGCTAGTTCTAAGGTCTACCCGCTGGGAGTAAATTCAGTATATATCAATAAATCCACATTCTCAGCATCATTAATTAAGCAATTGCCGACCTTTTATGCTTCTGCTATCACCTTTTTACGTTTAGCTTTCGATTGAGATATGAACGATTTCACCTGCGATTCGGTATGGAAGGTCAAAGCATCACGATAGTCAGCAGTAGGATGAGCAAGCAGGAACACTTTGAAAGTAGCTACAGGCATAATATTGTACTCGGCTTGCTGTACAATATCTACCAAGGTGGTTCTAAACGGTTCCTGAATACCTCTGCGTGTCATTTGGAGACTTCCACGCTTCTTGTCCTTGGCCGTTAGGGTTGTGATGCGCTGACGGATTTCAGTCACCTTATCACTTTAAATCACTTTTCCCAGCTCCAACACTAAAATAGTGCGGGAAAATACCTTCTTTTTTTAGACAATAAACATGTTAAAAATACACTTCAATTTAGTTTGTTTAATAATAATTCTCTTTTACATTCTAGTTTCATTGGTTTAATTCTAATAGCTGTCTTTCAAAATTATATTTCAGTTTTGTTAGCTGAATTCTAACAACTTGTATTTTAAAATTATATTTTAATTCTTTAGTTGAATTCTAATTATTGTGTTTTCAAATTATAGTTCGGTTTTGTTAGTTTAATTCTAATAAATGTATTTTAAAACTGTATTTCAGGTGTATTAGCATAAAGTGTGATTCCCTTCAGAAACGGAAATGAGTTATATTTTAGTTAAAAATTGGATAATTCCAATATAATTCATGACCTTTATGTAATTAATTATCATCATCATTGGATGGGATCTGTACGAATAATCCGAATTATTTTTATTAAATTATTTAAAGCAATTAGCTATTTTTAAAAGTAGATCTTGCTGTGTCAAAACCTTTTTTTCACATGATAAAAAAAACTTGGTTTTCTTTTTTATTTAACTATCTATGATACGGAGAATTAAAAAAAACACCAACATTTTAAGTCCAGAAAATCTGGACGATAACTACTAGCAATTTGGCATTCATTACGGTTTACAGTCTATAGAATGTTAACTGAGATTTTCAATAAAAGAAACTAAAAACCATATTTAACTCTCACAAAATAATTTGATGTATGTATCATAGATTGGTCTCTGTTACATCACTTTTATAACTCTCTTATAGAGTTCTAACCAGTCAGGTCTCTCTAGGAAATAATGCATCTGATCAAACACCTTTGAATGATAATTCAGCAGATATGCATCTGATTATTCAGCTGTTTCTAATTGTACGATAAAATCGCGTCTGAATTATAGGCTTTCTCTAATAATATTACAGTAACGAGTCTAACATAGACATTTACCAGTATGTCCCAAAATGAAAACATTGACAATAAGACGTGTGACCTAACCTTTTCCAAAAACGTCCAATCTTTTTTACAAATTAATATATACGTACAGAAGTAACAATATCTCTGGGTAGGAAGAACTATTAATTTTTTTATTTGTAATATACAAACCATTTTTCTCGTATGATTAATCTTATTGATACAAAATAATTCCCGATATCTTATTTACACGAAGAAATGTGTAAATAAGACATCGGGAACTATTTACACGAAGAAATGTGTAAATAAGACATCGGGAACTATTTACACGAAGAAATGCGTTTTTTCTTGTCTTACCAAATAAACCACAAAATTAATTCTTGTATTTTAGTACATACATTTGGGTCAGTAGTTCACAGGTTAGTTCGTATATAAACTTCAATAAGAATCAACCGGAAATAATACCATAAAGTCATGATTTGTTGAGTGCGCCCTCTAATGGGAAGAGTAGTAACTACAGTTTATATGGGCGGAGAATCATAAATAAAGGAGTTAGTCTTCCAAGTCCAAGCCTTTACTTGACAATCCAACATGGACTCGCATCTTTTTGTATTTGCAAGATGTCACGTAACCTTTCAAAGAAAAGGTTCACTTAACCATGACTTTTATAAATATAGAAAACTCTATGGTGTGCGCCATCAATGCGCTCACCAGAGGACAGCCTGAGGTTCTGAGGGCTACGCCTATTTCCTGGTCAAAAAGCTACTAAATATTTATGTTGAGTTACTTTTTGCGGATGAAAGAGACACGAAATGTGGACATCACCCTCATCTGGCTGGTGGGTAACTATTACATTAAGTTTTATAAAGTCTACTGAGTAATAGTGTTTAGTAAAATAAG
>NW_013743138.1:0-2088 GCF_000517525.1 Limulus polyphemus
CATAGTTTGACACTAGCGGGCTTGTTACTATAGACGGATACTGTTACCTGATTACATCATCAACTTTATAGTAACAATCAAGGCCTAAAAATAATATTCTATTAAACTTGCATATTGTGATTTTTACACTTATACTCTTGCATAGTCCTCAAAAGAACGGGGTGAGGAGGATAACACTACTAAGTCACAATAGGAGGACAAAGGAGAGCATACAGGTTTCAACATATCTCAACTTATGTTTACTTTATGACATCTATGTATAATATTTATCACACCTACTGTTTCCTTTAATAAATTAAATTGCGAGACAACTGCAGTTTTAAGTATCGATTATAGTTTCAACATACCTCATCAGCACTGTAGTGTATTTGTAATTACACGTCCTACAAAGCAAACTATTATTTGAACTTATCATGTTTTCGTATCTATCAAAACTTTATTTTTTGTACACTATAACATTTAATGTAATGATTATAGTTTTGATTCTATATATAATTTCCATGACATACTTTTACATTTTCTGACATTTAATTTTATGTGTAAAACACATATTGCTAATTCATTTATTGTATCATGTCTATTTGCCTTGAAAAGGACACTTATTTAAATCTCTGAATAATATAAAATAATTTAATGCTTAGCTTTATAAGTTAATATATGTTTAAATGATCTACATGATGAATGAAAATTTATGCAAAAGGATCGATAAGTAATATTCTTACTTTTTCAAATATATGTTTGCCATCGAATGATTGTTAGATAATTAAATACTATATTACCTAGATACTCGCATTGCAAGTAATACCCTCAAATGCTCAGTGTTATTTTTAAATTCCTTTCTGTGCATGGTATTGTATTACATTCAAAATTTAATTAAACCACTTTACTATCAATATTTGTTTGTTTGTAGTTAAACACAAAACTACACAATGGGTTATCTGTGCTATGCCCACCATGAGTATCGAAATCCAGTTTCTGGTATTGTAAGCCCACAGACATACTGATGTGCCACTGGGTGGCTTACTATCAATAAATTTTAATTATATTATAATTACATTGTAATTCAAAGTTTTATATTATCTATGTTTTATTCTTTTATTGCAAAAGAAATGTTTAAAATACTAATTAAAACCTGCAGCTTTTGTTGTCACATGATCAGCTCGTTGTTACATTTTTCAACTTTAACTGCTGGTATAGAAAAAACTGCTATTAGTTCATATGATCAAATTCCACCATAAAGAGGTAATTCGAGACATTTCAAGAACTTGTCAGAGGAAACTATTGCTGTAAAGATTTCTTAGTTTATTAAAGTATTTCTTGTTGCTATTTCTTGGCCTACATATCTATGTTGGGATAAGCATTTTGAAATTTAGAACATGTTACTTCATGTCTGTTTTAAAGACACCAGGAGAAAATTGTTTTTTTATCTTTATGTATGGCTAGCTATGGCTGAAGTATCAAGTATGACAAGATAGTATTGTTTCACATGCTTAACAAAATATTTTTTTGAATATGTTATATGTATTAAAATAAGCTTTTGACTGGTAATGCACCATGTTTGAACAATTAACCATATATTTTCAAATACTTAATATTACATGAGAAGATGGTCATTTGTAGCTGTGGTATGCAGGCATACCATACGTTTTCTAACTCCATGTGTTAACATGAAACTTTTCAACATTGTTCACTTATTGAGGTGTATGTGCAGGTTTTTGTATAACACAATGGTCAAGAAACTCCTCAAGTTCTTTTCACTCTAGCTACATACTGCTCTGTGTTATTCACCTAAGATATTACCTTATTTTCTAAAGGAAATAACCAACAGTCATTTGAGTAATGCAAGTCACCCTGGTAAAGGTGACATTACAGTTTTTAAGTATAGAACGTAGTGATTTCTCAGACTGAAATAGATAAATAGATACTCTTCTTCTTAACTTCAACTTCTAGAGAAATGTTGAAAATTGATTAAATATCGTTTTCTAGTAACACTGTTTGTCCAAAACGCGAATTTAAGTAAGAAAAGACAATGTAGAGGCCTACTCTTCTCACTATTAAATATGAAAAACGATGATGTATCAATACTAT
>NW_013743139.1:0-2478 GCF_000517525.1 Limulus polyphemus
TCCACAGTATCTTTTGTTAACTTATATTTAATTGTTATAATAATGTACAATAAAAAATGTAATGTAAATAATGTACAAGTACTTTGCTTGTTAATTGTTAAATTAATGTATTATTTATACACACAACCCGTACGAACGACGGGTACACAGCTAGTATTAAATACATTTTGTTTGAACCACGAATAAAACGTCAGATAAATAAACTTCATATATCGAGTTGAAAAATTAAAAGTTTCTGTCGTTGCGTATCGTTTATTATTATTCATGTTTTAGATGATGTTATTTGTTTAAATAAAACTGTATTTTACGATCAAAAGCAATGAATGTACTTTGTTTTTCATTTCAAGAGACTACACAACTGTAATATTAATACTGAGAATAGCTAGTTTTATTCAGGGTAGTTTTAACATGATATAGGATATTTCAAACTATCAGATTTGAGAATAGCTAGTTTTATTCAGGGTAGTTTTAACATGATATAGGATATTTCAAACTATCAGATTTGAGAATAGCTAGTTTTATTCAGGGTAGTTTTAACATGATATAGGATATTTCAAACTATCAGATTTGAGAATAGCTAGTTTTATTCAGGGTAGTTTTAACATGATATTGGATATTTCAAACTATTAGAAAAGATGTGAATATGGTTTCCATCATTTTCAGTTAAGATGCTAAGCCTATTTATAAATTAACTTAGTGTAATCATCATTGTTCTGGACTGGTAATTGTACTTGCGATGTCCTTCACTTGGACACACATTACATTCAAATTACCAATTTTTCTTTTTGGAAGAGAGAAATGAAAGCTTGCAACAAAATAGGTGTGAAGTGTGATTATAAAGAAAATTCTACATTTAGAATTATACACATTATAAATTACATGTCCTAGGGGAACAAAATTTCACCAATGGCATAGTGACAATTAAATGATTTATTCAGGAAAGATTATTCATGATATTAATGAGGATCTTACAATTAAGTCAGGAAAGTTTACTCGTGGTGCTATTTAGATCCTAAGATTTATTCACAAAAGTATGTTCATCTGTTGAGGAACTTAAGACATATTAAGGAACACTTTAATGTGGTACTGGGGATTTCAAAAACACATCATACTGCCTAACTAAAAATAAGTTACATACATGCAAATCTCTCCTGTGTTACAAGTTACATACATGCAATACAAATCTCTCTTGTGTTACAAGTTACATACATACAAATCTCTCTTGTGTTACAAGTTACATACATGCACATCTCTCTTGTGTTACAAGTTACATACATGCAAGATCTCTCCTGTGTTACAAGTTACATACATGCACATCTCTCTTGTGTTACAAGTTACATACATGCGATACAAATATCTCTTCATTTTAAATTTCTATCAAATTTTGCTGAATTATTAAGCAGTTGATTCATACTTACTCCATATTAATTATTTGTATTCAAATGTCTTATCTTTTATTAGGAAAGAGGTGAAAATTGAATGATCAAGCAAAAATGTATCAGTTGTAAACTCAGATCCTCCTGTTTAAATTTTTTACAGTCCGACTGGAAAAATACAAAATCTGATACCATTCAAAGTCTTCAGTTTAATATGCTAAGTATTTAACTACGACTTCACTTGTGTCATGAAAATATTTTAACATTAACTAACTGCTGACATGTTAATCTTTTATTAATACCACGAGTTTCAGCATTACTATTTAACTTCTTAAAGACCTTGACATGATTAATTTTTACTAAACATTTAAAAAAGTGAAATTTAAATATTAAAATGTTTCAGAAATTTGGGAATGTTCCATTTACCTTGTAGTTGTCAGATTTACCTTTGTATTTCTATTTTCCACAAAGAAAAGTTAGAGAGACTTAACACCAACTTATATTATATTTAGTCTCTTACAAAATTCATTTGCTAAGTCTCAATGAATTGTTATTCTTCTATTCCCACTTTTTTTATTATTATATTACTTATTATATAAGTAATGAAATTACTAGCTATTATAGTCTTCTTAACATTCAGTGTGATTTCAAAATTGTTAATGACAAAGATTATTGGTGTTATCATAAAGCAAAATTTGAAGGGGCTGTTTTTTTAAAGGTTTCAATTCTTTTAGAAAGATATGCTCAGGATTATTAAAAATATAAGAATAAAAATTAATTTCTTTTAAAACAATATTCAATAATTTTATTTCCAGTCTGTTTGACCAACCAAGTTTATAATTTGTAACAACAATATTTGATTAGCTTTTAATAACACCATTTTTACCAAAGCTTTTCACAACCCAGACAATAACTGCGGTTTTAACAAAGCTCATAGTTAGCCATAGTAACACAAGAGAGATTTGTATGTATGTAACACAAGAGAGATTTGTATGTATGTAACACAAGAGAGATTTGTATGTATGTAACACAAGAGAGATTTGTATGTATGTAACACAAGAGAGATTTGTATGTATGTAACACAAGAGAGATTTGTATGTAT
>NW_013743140.1:0-3055 GCF_000517525.1 Limulus polyphemus
CAGCCGAGCTCTTAGCGCAGTTCTATTGCTAATACTCTTTGAGTACAAAAAACAAAGCTACAACAAAGCAGCCAAGACCATATGGAAAACTCAGCTTCACAGGAAGTTCTTCACACATTACTTTAGTGCAAAATAATCATAAGAACATTTTGTAAAATAATGGTTGTTCAGTTTACTTTTCATGGTGAACATCACAGGTTTGCATTAACTTATTCTTTCTCACTGTCATGCTTTTATTGAGTTGTAATTAATTAATGAATAAACACCAAGATCATATTTCATGGGCATCACAAACATGTCACACCAAGTCATCTTCAGACTATGACCTAAGAAGATACCTTTATCAGTTAAATTAATATTGGATTCAGTGACTGAAACTGAAATCATTTTTGGTGTACAGAGAATGAAAGGGAAAGAAGTTGAATTTATTTGGATATTTTTGTAAAATGGTAATCATTAATTTTGGACATTTTTTTCTAATTAATAACTGCAAGTGAACTCTAATTAAGACTTATAAAAAAGAGTACATAAAAGAAAGTTTGGCCACTGTTCACTGTTTCTGGACTTTCATGCTAGTTTCAAATACATGATAGATTTCTAGATAAGTTCAACAAAATACACCTTCTACAGTTAATGAAGAAATATTCTTTTCTCCTTTCTGTGTCATGGTCAGGAATTTCTGTATGAAAAAATATCTGAGGAACTCGTGAGGTTTAATGTATACTACTAAACCAAAAGACAAATACTAAATATAGTTGGTGTTAACGTAGTGTTGAATTTAAGATACAGCAAAAGAAGCTAAACCAACCAGATAAGAAGAAAAAACAGAAGAAAATGTTAAATTATCAGAGGCTGGAAAATGAGAGAAGAAAACATTGGGAAAAGAACTTGGTGAAAGGAGGTGATAGGTGAAAATTTGTGCATGTAAGTAGAATTGTATATGCTAATTAGGGAGACAAGTTAATTAAAAATGTAGAGAATCCAACTAAGTGAAAATTGCAAATAAGCTGCAAAGAAGTTTAAAATGTTAAAAGAAATGTGTAAAAGTTTAATGTTTAAAAGCATTACAGAATTCTCAAACTGTTTGAAAATATACTACAAGCATTCCTGTTTAATATTAACAGTTATTATTTAACATTTAGAGTTACTAATAGGTCAGAGCTTAGTAAGTGTTTCATACAAAGCCTAAGGCTATGTTTCAGGTTATAACTTCATGAGGGCCCGGCATGGCCATGTGGTTAAGGCACTTGACTCGCAATCTGAGGGTCGGCGGGTTCGAATCCCTCTCACATCAAACATGCTCGCACTTTCAGCCGTAGGGGCGTTATAATGTGACGGTCAATCCCACTATGTGTTGGTAAAAGAGTAGCCCAAAAGTTGGCGGTGGGTGGTGATGACTAGCTGCCCTCCCTCTAGTCTTACACTGCTAAATTAGGGACAGCTAGTGCAGATAGCTCTCGTGCAGCTTTGTGCTAAATTCAAAAACAAACAAACAAAACAACTTCACAAAAAACTTAAACATCAGGATTTTGTTTGAATTGCTAATAGATGGGAAATTCTATATAGATCTGGTGATAGAGTACTTTAGATACTCATGCTTGGATTGACTAAATATGATTGATAATATAGTACTATAGTTAGTTGCTGTTTGAAAGTAGTTTTGAGTTTTGATTCATTGTTCCTGTACATTTATGCTCAACACCCAACTATCCCCTCCTTTTAAATTTCTCATCTGAAGGTGCTATGTTAAATATTTAAAAAAGAATATAGAGATGTAGCTGATTGAATGTATCACATTACTAGTCATGATATTTGTGTTCCTTGTTCCACATAATCTTGGATTTTCTAAGAATTATGTTTTTATATTTTTTATCTACTTATTCTAAGATAATTTCGTTAAGTCTTTCCCAGTCTTGCTCAATAGTCCCCTTTCCATCACTACTTAATTAAAGTTGAATTAGATCAAATACTAAGCCTTAGGAGAAAAGTATTTTTGGGGAAAATGTTTTCCAGTTTTCTTCTGTATATTTAGTTAACATGCAGGTTTTTGATACATTTTTAATATCTTGAAAATATCATTTCTCGTTTTTAATTTTAATGTTAACCTTAATTTCATTTAAACTCAAAAATATGTAAGCTATTACAAAACATTCAAAATGTCATGTTGTTCTTCTGATACCTTTGAAAAAGTTTTTAAGAGTTTATTATGTTTCATTTTTATATGTTCGTCTTTGCTTTCATTTTTTATAATTACTAATGTAGTTTTCTCCCACTGACACTATGATTGCTTGACCCACTTTGGGAACAACAAGACTACCTTACTGGTTTGCCAGTTCTTTTGAATGTTGGTAAAGTTAATTCATATAAAATAATAAATAATCAGTGTTAAAAATAAATATACAATATTGTGTTATTAATCCTTACCCTGATTCTCAATTGTGAAAGACATATTAGGTCGTCAAGAAATTAATGTTAAAGGTTGTTAATGCCCTGATTAAAAAAATCACTTGGCTTTGAAGCAAAAAACATGTCGATGTCCTCTTTAACACCTTCCATATTTGCATACGTTTTCCAATTAAGATGGTGTTGCAGCGAATGAAAAAGATGGTAATCTGATGGGTGGGGGAGAACTTCCTAACCCAACTCCATAATCTTGTGTTGCGTCAAACATACCACATGTGACCGGCACTGTCATGGAGAAGAAGAACACCTTTCCGATTGACAAGTGAAGGGTGTTTCTGATGAAGGGCTTGCTTTAGACTTTCCAGTTGCTGACTACAGATCTCTGCATTGACAGTTCGCTGTGGATTGAGGAGTTCGGAATAAATTACTCCTTTGATGTCCCACCAAATGCAAAGCATCACTTTCTGCGGATGGAGTTCAGATTTTGGGGTCGGAAGTGGTTTTTGTCTAGGACTGAGTGTTGTTTTTGGCATTTAATATTCGCATAGAGAATCCATTTTTCATCACCAGTGACAATTATGTCCAAAAATAGTTCACGCGCATTATGCGGCAGAAGAGACGAAGCAACATTCACATGTTCGAAACGATGATC
>NW_013743141.1:0-4314 GCF_000517525.1 Limulus polyphemus
TGGTCAATAATGGACAACACAGACATCAGACACGTTATTAATTTGGACAGACGAAGGGTAAAGTTTATACAGTTTATAACAAGTTCTCAGTCATCGTAAAGAATTCTAAAACACGGACATATATCAAGCGGTGTGTGAAACATGTTCTTATGTGTTATTGAAATCACTATATGCACAACAGGGAATTTTAAAATGAGCTCAGATAATGACTGAAGTGTTTTGGATGTTGTTAAGGGCAGAGCTACACAATAGGCTATCCGTGCTCTGCCCACCGTAGGTATCGAGCCCCAAATTTTACAGTCGTAAGCCTGCAGACGTACGGGCTGGTGGTTAAAGTGACCGACTCACAATCTGAAGGTCGAGAGTTCGAATCTCCGTCACCGGACATGCTCGCCCTTTCAGCCGTGTTGGCGTTGTAATGTAACAATCAATTCTACTATTCGTTGGTAAAAAAAAGTAGCCAAAGAGTTAGCGGTGAATAATGTTTACTAGCTGCCTTCCCTCTGGTCTATCACTTCCAAATTAGGGGCGCATACGTCGTTCGCGTTGCTTTGGGCGAAAATTCAAAAACAAAACAAACCAATTGGGGTCACAAATGAAACTTAGCTCAACCCGTTTTAATGTGATTATTTTCTTTAGATATGCGTCATTACTCGTTGACCAAATAATCATATCATTACAATGTTGAAGGAGGATAATTAAACACTTATCAAGTCCCTTCATTTATTTCCAGTACCTGAAATATTAAACAAAACACATTTAATATGAGATTATTTGAACATCGGAATATTCACGAAGTCTTTATTATTAATCATTTCCGAGAGCGAACAGTCTCGGCTCCAACATATTCACTCGTTATCCAAATACAGTTGAGAAAATGGCTTTAGCTACAGTCGCGTGTGTGCAAGTTTTATACGCACATGAATACCTTAACGGGCATGTTAAATAACACGTGACTAACGAAAGGATCGTTCTTACTCACTGTTTATGACTTAATATCAGATATAACCTCGAACAATGTTCATATAATTATCTGTAAACATAGTCCACTACACTTTGCTTCAATTATCATCACGCTGCACATAAACAACGCGATTAAGTGAGACCTCGTGACCTTACTTGCATTGTCCAGCAACAGTTATGTAGGTGACCAAAACGTCGTTTGGTCAGCTGCAGCTCACTGTATCCCTACAGTCTTTGTATTGTCGAATATATAAAATGTGGAAACAGAATGGACTGTGATTGTCACTGACCCTGTTTCCACAGAGAACTATTTTTCTAGTAATTAATGTACACGTAGTGACAATAGAGCTATGAGCAATGGACTGTGATTGTCACTGACCGCTCATAGCTCTAATGTCACTAGGTGTACATTAATTACTAGACGTATCTACCGCAGAGTCCCAGAAAGTATTCTGTTTTAAGAGTAAATAAAACCAAAATTAAGAGTAACAAATACTTTTACTTCTTGCTTTTCAAGTTCATATGTCATGCTGTGTTGTAGCCTAAAGAGTGAATAATTCTTCTCGTGATTCATGACATGCGCACGTTTTACTGACGTCACGATAGTACAAAATGCAACCTAAAGCGTTCCGTACGTGACGTCATTTTAGTATGTACTGACTTACAGACAACACACAACTCTATAGTGATGCGAGTGGTTAAAACAGGTGACCCCTCCAAGCGGCGTTCGGCCCCCTTTCGGGAAAATAACACACTGATATAACCGTTAAAGAATTTTCAAAACAGTAATAAAATATATCCTGATGAACTAATCCGATCAAGAATGGATACAAAATATAAAAATGTACGTTATTTGTCTTGACGATTTGGTTCCTCATGCTTACTCCTTTTCATTAGTGACTGAGTTACGTTTAATTAATGCCAAACGGAACCATGTACTAGTTATTGGAGCCAGGTGACAACAATCGAGTTAGTTAACCAGAAAAGTCATAGCGTGAAACACAATCAGATGATCGTAATAAAAACAAGGGTTAAAAATCTATGTAATCAGATTGTCGTCATAACAAAGGATATCTCTGAGCAGCACACAAATATTAGCGTATACATCATTAATTTAATTAGAATTAGAATTATAGAGATAACTGTTAATAAGCCAGTACTGTAATGCAGGTCACAGGCCCCCGTAACTACCAGATTAACTGTAATTAAAATATATATATTACGTAAGCAGGTTAGTGAATGTCACGTGCTCCATGATTAGTGACAATATTAGATTTTTTTTCTTAAACGAAAACTTGAGATAATGAATAACGTTTTTTCTTGAACAGCTAACTAAGGCGAATATCTATTGAAAGTGCGAAAGCTGATAACAAATTCGTAGGTTGAAGCCTTTTTTTTATTAAGGTAGAAGAACGTTCTGGTTTCACTTTACAGAGAACAGAACCAGATCTCAGTTACTTTACGCCTTTTTTTTATATGTTGGTAATATCCGGCTAAATCAAAAAGGTGCAAATTTACGTATATGTTAAGCTGATTAAACTAACACCATTTAGTACTGGAAAAAAAAAATATCCACTCCGTTGAACTTCAGAATTTTTTACATTTAAACTAAACCTTCTCTAATCATATATAATTCCACACCATCAAATTACTGATGTACAATATGTACACGTTTAATTCACTTTCACTGCTGCTTACTTGACCGTAATAAATGTGCCTAATATATATATATTCAGGCCAAATCTCTACTTTAATAGAAAAGGTCAGCTGATAATATTTGCATGTAATATCATACACAGACTCACACTCGCGAATCTTGAAGAACGAATTAAACGCCATAATCAACGGCGTTTATTCACAAATACACCTTCAATGTGTGATTAGACCTCTATTCAGAATTCAAGTTGTTGTTTTTTAAAGTTTAAAAATCAATCCAGTTTTCTCAACAGTCACGTGTCATTTATAAATTCTACTGCCCAAAGTGTGGGGGCGTTCTTGTCGGCTCCATTGTTAGAAGACTGTTTAAAAAAACACTAATCCTTTTTTCTTACTCTTTAGAAACGTGATTCATATCTAATATGAGATATACAAATATTGGTTGTCATCAGTAGAGAAACAAATAACAGACACTTAAAATAATGTGTAAAACTTGAGTGGCAAACAAAGTCAATGTTTTAATCCCCAGTATTCATGTACAACTAAATAATTAGGTATTAATTCTCACGGTGTGGCTTATCTAACACATCAACAACCGGTTTAAATGTGATATTGTTTGATTTCTGTTGTTGTCTTACACTTCTGAAAAAAGCGAGAAACTTCGAATTTATTCAATATTGGTTGAAGTTGAAGAAAGACAAGTCTCAAGTGGAAAAATATGACTCAAACACTTGTTAGCAATGAAAGAATATAACGATATATATATATAGACCATATTTGTTTAGAAGGTTTGGTCTTATCTTACTCACATGTAAGGTAAAACCAACATCTTAGATTTCTAAATATTTTTAGTATGTAACACTATCATAACTGATTGTAGCTTTCTCTGTAGTCTTGAGTTTGGTATAGTACAGCAGTGGTTTTGTTAGGCTTCACCTTACATCATATCGTAGAAATGTTGAAAACAAGAGGGAATACTCAATAGCCGCGGCACCTCAAATTATTTTAGGCAGGATTAAAGTAAATTAATCTGTGACACCTTGGGCGTGCTCAAATACACCAATCGAAAAAGTTTGACCTCCTGAGTCCAGAGTCTCAAATTGGTTAAGAGATGGCGGAGCTATGAGATAAAAGTTTGAACTTGACAAAAAACTCAGAGTTATTCTGTTAGCAGCAAGCAACTAAAGAGTATTTATACTTACCGTCAGTCGAAACTTTGTGATGGATGACGTGGCAAGATCTAATCGACCATTTGGTAAGGAGAGCTAATAAATAAATAAACAATAAATACACATTAACGTGTAAATTAAATGAACATAAGTGTTTAGTGCGGAAGCTATTGAACTATATCATTAATTAACTTAAAAATGCGATTATGAATGTAGCTTTTACCCGATGATGACCCGACACTATGGGTGGAAACAATGTAATGATATGGGTGGAAACAATGTAATGATATGGGTGGAAACAATGTAATGATATGGGTAAAAACAACGTAATGATATGGGTGGAAACAATGTAATGATATGGGTGGAAACAATGTAATGATATGGGGGGAACAATGTAATGATATGGGTGGAAACAATGTAATGATATGGGTAGAAACAATGTAATGATATGGGTGGAAACAATGTAATGATGTGGGTGGAAACAACGTAATGATATAGTTGGAAACAATGTAATGATGTGGGTGGA
>NW_013743142.1:0-982 GCF_000517525.1 Limulus polyphemus
CGTTTAAGTAAGTTGATTTTTTTAAAATTTCAAATAAACAAACTAACTCCGTTACTTATTTTAGTAACGTCCAAGGTAACGACACTACTTTTCAAATTTAGTAACGTTTTCGGTAACATCGTTAAATTTTTAATCAAACAGCGAGTTATTCGTTACTCGTTACTTTTTCAATTCAGTAATATTATAGTCTACTTATATACTTAAAAATATAAATTAATTAATAATAATTAGTAGTTAAAACTATCTGGTCGAAACAATAATTAATAAACTAATAAAATTAATCATAAATATGATATCTGATTAAGAAGTTAGCATACAGGATCACATACAGAAATTTAATGGTTCTAGTTTTAAAACCATAAATATAATAAACAATACACTTTTCAAATTGCAATAATACTGGAACAGCAGCAGATGTTTTATCTTGTTTTGTAGTGAGGGTTATCACACTAATCAAGGACGCCTCTGGTGTGTATTTTTTCTGTCTGTAAGTTATCAGATTGAGAGATTATGTGCAGCACTTTGTCATACGAAAGTGGCAGCAGCTTGAGTAAAACACACCGCGTAACCCATGATTATATCTCGTCAAATCGTTTATTAAACGGATCATTTATCATCGTGGTAAGGTTAGTTATATATATATATATGTGTGCGTCAGAAAAACACGTCGGTTCAAGAAGTCTTAATATTAAATGATAAAAACCCTATAACCCGAGCGCTATCTAAAGGCGGAACTTACTTTTTCAGTTTGCCCCTGAGGAAGAAAGGTCCACTTTTCGAAAGCGCTCAGGTTATGAGGTTTTATCGTTTTATATATATATATATACAAGCAAAAGTATCCGTCACTAGTGACGGGAAAAGTTTAAGTTAATCTATCAATTTAAATTATCTCATGTACTTTTAAAAGGTTAATTGTGTTGCACTCTTGGTTTCACTCAGAGCCAAAGCTTTGAGCTACTTATACTGCCTACCGTGACAAATA
>NW_013743143.1:0-3780 GCF_000517525.1 Limulus polyphemus
GTTAATTTACTACTAATAAACAAGGGTGTACGTTGCTTACAGCTTTAATTACCTCCCCACTCCTATCCCCACACGACAAAAAATAAAATGAATACATAAATAAAGCTTCGATGTATCCAGTTTCTTCTACAATTTAACTAGGTAGGTCATGTTTTCTTCTGGATTTAACTACCGACAGGGGCGAGAGCTACTTTGTGACGTATTTCTAAATCTACAATATTCTCCTACATTTAACACGTGCAGTAAAGGACGTACAGAATTGACTATAGATAAATACTCGTGGATTTTTGCCGTTTTCTTGTTTTTCCGATTCTGGATGTTCCCGTTCCACATACGAAACTGCTACACAAGGCTTACGGTAGGCTTTTCGTTACAAGTTTCTGTATTTAAACTATACATTTATGTACTTTACCGAAGGTAATGAGTACAGACTGGTTCCCTGTAGGCCCTCCAGGTTTTTTAAACCACAATTAGATGTAGCTGATATGAAAGAGGATGTTTTTTTTTCTTGTAGTTCCCCAGGATTCCCTTATGTTCTAAGCTGAGACACAGTCGGACAAAGCAGCTCTAACTACCCTGTAGAGATAGAACGTAAGTTCCAGAAACATGTATGCCCGAACGATTCAACAAGTTCAAAGAAGAGACACCAATTAGAGAACCCCTGAGTTACACGGAACTGCTGAAGAGAAGCTTGGTTAAGCCAGATAAAACGAAAATATTTTCTTCCACACTCTTTATTATCTGATACATTGAGAAAAGACATTTTGATGAAAATAAAAAAAGAAGCCAATAAATATTAAATAAGATTTTCGATCTATCCTCAGTAACTATAAAATAACGACAAAAATTACCAAAGTTAATAACCCACGAGAGAAGGTAGGATATTGAATTACATACACAAACACAGCACGAGCTGTATGATTTGTCTTGCAGAACATAAAATAAAAATAACATCTAATTAAAGTTCTTAAGCGAAAGAACTTGTGGTTTGTGTGAGTTAAAAAATCTTGTACTAAAAACCTCCTAATAGATACAGAATGCCGTTGATTGTCATAATGTGACTTTCATACTATAATTGTGGGTGGTAAAAAAAAGAAAACAACCAGAACACTTAGCCTTACACTGTAGCAATGACAAGCACGTGTTGTTTAAATACAGCACGTGGGATTTGTCAACAAATAGGAAAGATCGATTTGCTCATTTATTAAGAAATCAAACAAATGATAAATCATGCTGTGTTATAAGTAACCAGTGTTAACAAATAGCGAAAAATCACGTTATTATGTTAAAAGCACGTGTGCTAATTTTATAGCCTCAAGAAAACGAGTAAAAAACAACAAAACTAACAATTTTAATGGTTAAAGTAACAATTCACATATTGTTTACATCCTTCTTCCCGATATTTAAAGAGAATATTGCACAACGATACAAGGAACTTTCTATCCAACAGCCATTTAAAGTCTCTGTGTGACGTAAGTATTTATAATAGTCTGAAGGAAATGACGTCAAACGAACACATTAGGTGATTTCCCCGAACTGCTTCGTTGTTGTGAAGTTTTGTGTAATAAATACATGACACTTGTATGTATCACACAGAAGGAAATGACGTCAAACGAACACATTAGGTGATTTCCCCGAACTGCTTCCTTGTTGTGAAGTTTTGTGTAATAAATACATGACACTTGTATGTATCACACAGAACAAGGGAGTCTTAACTTCATACTGGAAATATCTGGATCAACTCACATTAATAATGGGAGAAAAAAGTACTGAAACTGATAAATAACAAAAGCTTGATTGAGTGTTTTCCACAGAAACCTTGGCCTTAATAAATGTTTTCAAAAACTGTAAGGAAGAAAATGACTAATTTTTATTCAACTAGAGGGAACAGTCACCACCGACAACTATTGGGCTACTTTTGTTTCACCGCATATGACCGTTACTCTTTTAACGCACACAAGTTCCCAAAGTATTTGTGGCAACAGGTTGTATTCAGATGTAATAACTATCAACTATGTTACTACATTTTAACTAAAACAGTACAAAAAGTTAACTCATTGTCTCTTAGCTCTTAAACACACGATATTTACCAGGTGGCGTCTTCTGTTCAAAATGATACCAGTGTTATAAGATTGCGTCAAAATGGTTTACTACAATCTTGAGCTTTTAGTGTAAATGAGCACGACGTGCTGTAAACATTTCGGAAAACGTAAAACTTACACCAGTAATTTGCAATGCTTGAATGTCTTTCCGTTCAGTTTTTTTTTGGAAAATCCTAAACCGAACACATTATAAGCAATTATATAGAAACTGTCATTAACGATGGTAAAAACCCTCTAATTAAACTGAATTTGACTCATTTTAGGACATTATTTCTGTTAGAATGTAGCAACATGTGTATGATTTGATTTTAACGCAACACGTGGCCTTAAGAACGCGCTCCGTACTTGGAGACCGTGGGCTTTGGCTAAATAAGATATGAGAATTCTCTTATTATTATTACGTGTTTTCTTGTGTGTACTCGTGAAGGTTTCTAGTTTTCCAAGGTAGAATCAAATATTACTACTTATCAGAAAGCCTGGCATGGTCTGGTAGTTAGGGCGCTCGAATTACAATCTGCGGGTCGCTGATCGAAACCAGTCCCCGAACATGCCCGGCCTTTCAGTCGTGGGGTGTTATAATGTGTCGATTAATCCCAATATTCCTTGGTAAAGAGTCGCCGAAGAGTTGGCGGTGGGTGGTATTGAAGCTACCCTCCTTCTAGTCCATCACTTCAAAATTAGGGATGGCTAGCGCAGATAGCCCTCGAGTAGCTTTGCGCGAAGTTTAACAAACAAATATACCAGAATCAGCACAGCAAGACAAACTGCACATGAGCAAGACTCATTCATTATCCACCATTGAGCCTGTCCAACGTTAAGATGGAAAATAACGATGAAAATGATAAAATTAATGGGTCTCGCGGGCCACGTGCAACTAAAAACTCTAACGAGTGACTACGAACGCCATATTTGTTATCCCGATTCTCATCCGTCTTGATTAATGCATTTATTTTTTCAAAACAATATTTTAAAAGGAGCTGTTTCCGTTCTAAATACCCTTTCAATCGTGCTGCGAATCCTATCGTAGCCAAACGACAAACCCTGTAATAATTTAAGTATCAACAACTCAGCAGCTGTGCGAAGAATCAAGATTCTAGAATGAAAACTTCACAAGTTAAAACGTACCAAACGCTTGGGTATTTCGATCTTATTAAACGAGTCCCGTAATGTGATTGTCCTCGCGCATGCGCTACTTTACAAGACAGAATCTAAATAATTTTACAGTAAAAACAACAACAACAACAAAAGAAGGAAATCGGAGTATATGGAATGGTACTCAATTCACGTTAACTTTCCCAGTACAGTTAGCTATGCACTGCCCCTCTCCCCCCTTTTCTGGACTTGTTGCTACCAATGATTTGTTCTGAGTGCTTTAAACGTGCAAAGCTACTCGAGAGCTATCTGCAATAGAAGTCCTAAATTTAGAAATGAAGGACTAGACGAAAAACAGCTAGTAAACAACACCCACTGCTACTTCTTATCAACGAATAGTAGGATTGACGGTCACATCATAGCGCCCTCACGGCTGAAAGGATAAGCATGTTCGGTGGTGAGATTCGAACCCGAGACCCAAAGATTGCGAGATTATTGCCCTAACCACCGGGCGATGCCAGACTTACATTAAAAGACCCCCACCCCTCCATTACTGACGGATAGCAAACATGGAAGTAATTGAATT
>NW_013743144.1:0-3534 GCF_000517525.1 Limulus polyphemus
TATATATATATATATATATATATGACAACCTGAATAGCCTTAGAGTTTTGGATCCACATCTTTTGTCAAAGACAGCATGTAAAGTTTTACTGAGTCTTGTATTGATATGGTTTGTTCGGTTTGATGTCTAAGATGATACTGTTGAATGAAACCAAGTCTGTGATGTCACATTCTATAAAAGTTTGTAAAGTATTAAAGATATTAAATATTGAAAATTTTAATTCCACATGTATGAAGTTTATTTTTTTGTTTACCTCCAGGTCTCGCACCTTTTTTACACCAAACATTTTATCATGTCACACATCTAAAGAAGTATGAGAGTCAAATAGGAAATCCAATAAATTGTTTACAATGTTGTGAAAGATTTATCTAAACTCGAGCAAATTTTCATCAGTTTTCTAAATAATACAATATTTCTAGTTTGTTGAGAACCAAATTCTTTTAAAATATCCTAATATGTAATAACATTCAACTTTGAAGCTGTTAATTCGTAGGCTATCTGTTTTGAGCATGCTACGTTATGAAATACTGTATTTATTATACTCCTTTAGTTCGAGGTGGACAAAGTACAAGAGGCAACCAGCGTGGAGGGTTCATATCAAGAGATCAGTAAGTTATGTTTTCCTGACCTGCATTTCAGAAAGTGGACACTTAACGGAATATAAAAGCTTTTGAATTTGGTGGAATTATAAAGATAAAGGAAACAGGCAGTGGAATTATAAAGACAGACTTTCAGATTTTTTTTTTTTTACCCTTGGTAAAGTTGCCATCTACTTTCATCAGAACCCTCTTGATTGTCCACAAGCTTTGGGAAGGTCCAGTATTTTGTGGTACTTTCACACTGTAGTAGTAAACAGAAACAAACTGTGTGTGTCTGTATGTGATACTAGAAGATCCACAGTTCAGTTACTCCTAATGGAACTTTTCAGGGACCAGTTGTGATGTGATCGGTTAGTTTTACGTCACCAAAACAGGAAACTAGTCCTTAAGCAGAAAACTCTAAAGCTTGTGGATTGACAGTAATAAGGAACAACATTCACAGGTGATAAGATTGTTTTTAACAACAACCGGCTATCTTTCCAAATGTTTAATGCTTAAAATTACCTCTACTTTCAAAATTTCAGAATATTCATTGTGTGTTTGTGTAAATGACTTAAATGTGGTATTGCATCAGTTAAATATTATTCAGATTCTTGCTTGTTGTCAAGTCAACATAATCCATAATATAAAAGTGCTTATATTATTAACATGATTTAATAGTTAAGACTTTTTACCTCCAGTGCCTCTGTGTTACCCATACCTGAACACTAGTCTCCTGCTTTACAGTGTAATAAAGTAGTAATCTTAATTTAATTTTTACTCTGCCCAGTTGTCTTTCTATTTCATCAACAACTGAGTGTACTGTCCACACTTCAGTCCTTTATTTGAACAAAGTTTATTTGGTTGCAAATAAAATAAAATGTTCTGATAAGCATAGTTTCATGTTTTTATGTCTCTTTATTTTTCAAGAGTGACTTGATTTTATTGTATCTCTTCTGAACATCCTCGTAGTGCTGTTCTATTAACTGAGCTTATTTTATTAAAGTACATTAATGGCTAATAACAGGAAGTTTATGTATACTTTTTTTTCACATTATTACCATCAGTACTCTTATGTTTTTTATCAATACACCAAATAACTCTGGTTACATTTCGATCGGCCCGCTGGTTAGGGCGCTTGACTCGCAATCTGAGGGTCGCGGGTTCGAATCCCCGTCCCACCAAATATGTTTGCCCTTTCAGTCGTGGGGGCGTTAAAATGGTACGGTCAGTCCCACTATTCGTTGGTAAAAGAGTAGCTCAAGAGGTGGCGGTAGCTGCCTTCTCTTTAGTCTTTCATTGCTAAATTAGGGACACCTATCGCAGTTATCCCTCGTGTAGCTTTGAGCGAAATTCAAACCAAACCAAACCTAGTTTTGGAATGACAGGCAGCTATTCAACAGCACCTGCAGCCAATTTTTAGGCTCCTGTCTGACCAAATGATTGCATTTATCCGACATTCTTATAGGGCACCAACGGCACTAAATCATGGAGCGCGTTTTTTTACAGCACCCTCAGATTCACAGTTTGGGTAGGCTAACCTAAAAGAAAGAGAGAAAACAAAATAATACGTTAAAAGTGAAAATTCTGTAATATGAGTATCGAAACAGATGTGGAATATACGCTTCTGTCAGGTACAGAATGTAGAGATAGGAGCAAAGCAAATGGAAGGTAATATCACTTCCCCCATACTTTTCAATAGGTTTACGATTTTGAAGTTTTGTTCCAAAGTAATGATCTACTATAAACAGGTAGAAATTCTAAAATGAATTTCGTAGCTGAAGGTAAACATAAGAATAGATCAGATAAAAAATAGAAATCTTGTAAGTTATAATTAATTTGGCTGCTTATGTTTGTAGGTATTTGTTTCCCCCTTATTTCTATCATCTCTTGGTTCCTACTATATTAAAATAGGTCCAAGATACCATTCTAATTTAAAACAAAATAATTCAGAAATCAGGGGCGCTTCCAAACCTTCCTAATTCTGTTTGTGCCCTTCCGACAAATTTGACTTTCTTTAAACTTTGGTCTTCTTTTTTTAAACATTTTGCTTTCGACGCGCAAGATACGAATTACAAAACAGAAAATATTTTACAAAAGATTAATATAACGGAATACAACCAAAGGATTTATTAATAAGAACTTCTGATTGAAAATGAAAGCGGCTGTATAATAATATATGATCAATCTAGTTCCCGAGAATTGAATTGTACAACGAACTGAGGCATGTAGTGTTTCAAGTTCTTGAACGATTATTGTTTGTTAATGTTCGTGTGGAGTGTTTACAGGAACAGATGCAATCCATAATTAACATAGAATATATACCACGTACATGTTGAGCAGCTTAATGCGTGATAAAATTTTAGCTATGCTTATGAGATATATATACAAATATAGTATGATTTATTTTAAATTACTGTAATAAATCAACCACTGAAAGAGAAGTAAACTAGATTTTTTACCAACTTTATCGAATTCAATTGTTTTTAAAAAAATATGAAAGTTCGTTTTATACTCGAGCGACACAACTACTTAAATGTTCTAACTCGCTCCAAATAATAAAATAACAATAACTGCCAATCGATAAAAGTCTACCAAATGTTCTTGCGTGTGTTATTTAGATAATGACATGTTCTATCTCGCTTTAAATAATACAATAACAATAACTGCCAATCGATAAAAGTCTACCAAATGGTCTTGCGTGTGTTATTTAGATAATGACATGTTCTAACTAGCTTCAAATAATACAATAACAATAACTGCCAATCGATAAAAGTCTACCAAATGTTCTTGCGTGTGTTATTTAGATAATGACATGTTCTAACTAGCTTTAAATAATACAATAACAATAATTGCCCATCGATAAAAGTCTACCAAATGTTCTTGGCTAGTTAGAACATGTCATTATCTAAATAACACACGTTTTAAATAATACAATAACAATAATTACCCATC
>NW_013743145.1:0-3500 GCF_000517525.1 Limulus polyphemus
GTTGTCCCTACGAATCATACAGACAAGTTATAACTGAAATGTTGTCCCTACGAATCATACAGAGAAGCTATAACTGAAATGTTGGTATTTTCTTGCGTGATATACGAAAACGTTTAAAACTTGCATCAAATTCCTTTCTTGTTTAAAATGGACGATTATAATGAAACAAAAATTAATACATTTCAGTGAATTAGCTGAAATATTGATAAAATCCCCGACAAGAACTGCTGAAATCAAGCAGCTGTATCAGTATGTATTCTCGAGATGCACATTTCTCTAAACACTAAGGAAATAAAGATAATCTTAAAACGTGTCTTGTTGTTTTCATCTTCTCCACAGTAAAACAAGATGAGAATGTCTTTCTGGTATTACCGATAATAACTAAATGTTCTCACTCTATATTATAACGTCGTATTATCTGAAAATCTTAATCTAAATTCACTCCAGAATAGTCCTCCTTTCTTCGTGGAAAGAGAATTATGGATCTTTACAAAATGCTTTTTCACACTAGTTCGAGCTGAGGAATCCTTTAAACCCACAACTACACTGCCTTTATTAGTCATTCATCTCAACCAGTTTTTTTTTTTTTTCAATACAGTGAAGGTAGTATTTTTTATGTTTAATCAATACGGTATATCGTGGTTATTATCATATTATGTATTAGTGAGATGAAAACCAAAAAGACAAAACTGAAGCCTTTTTTTCTTTAATAATTAAGCTGGCAGAAAAAATAAGAAATGTTTCATGGGTGGGGGGTGTTTATTAATATATGAACGTTCGATCTTTAATATGGTAAAAATGGTAATCGGGGGTAATTCTGTCAAAAGCGATAATACTAGAGAAAGAGATAGATTGATGCAATCTCTTTCTAACTACGATTTGTTTGTTCTCTCGATGGCCAACTTTTTTATGTGTGAATTAATTTATCCGGCAGGTGTCGCTTTACATTTAATCAGTTGATGTTGTCGACAGGAAAATGCGACATAAACATTCACATAGGAGAACAAAAAAAAAAAAAAATAGATCAGCGAATCGTCCCAAAGTACATTTAACTTAAAGAAAAACGATAACCTTTGAAATAATTTTCAGAGTAAAAATTGTAAAAACGTAAAAGTCTCCTCTTGGAATTGGCGATATGTACTCTTCTTTAAAGCTTGACAGAAAGTCTACATTTGACAGACACGCTTTCGTGTAAGCAAACGTTCCTTACTGAAGATCCACTTCTGGCAGAGCTTGCTATAAATTTTCTTTTTTTTAAGCTTACAGGACTTTCTATTTTTTTAAATGACATTGGGATATGTGATTTCTAGCTTATAAGAATTTTATGGCATTGTGAAATATTGACAAGTAAAAGAAATTTCAAAAGCGTATATAAATGATTGATATAAACATACTACAAAATGCTCTTGTCACAGTTAACAACATGTGACATACACAGTACTTAATGGAAGAAATAAATCAATTAGAAACGCGAAAAGGAAACGAAATATTAATGTTTTAATTTATTTAGATGAAATATTTATAAGAAACAGGACACAGAAAAACCTTATTGCATTCTGGTATCGAGACGTGTTTGTGCAATGGGCTTCTCGAAATACATATTATAATCTTATTAGCGATATGTAATAATGATACTCAAATGAGGCCTCTGGTATATATGAGAGCTTACTACGCTACAAATTTGTTTTCATTACGGCAGTATGCAGAACAAAGAAAGCCTATTGTGTAGCTTTACGCTTAACAACAAAGAAACAAACAAAGAAAAATTTTCACACACGTTCTTAATTCAAATTTTTTTCATTATGTTTTATATAACTAATCTATGTTTTTAAGATAAACGTATTAATTCTACACCAGATACTAAAGTATATTATTGCTCATTTTTAATCACTGTCAACTCCAGTCATTCTAAATTATTATTTGATAAAAGCTTGTGTGTGTTCATTTATAAGTAGCGAACCACTAGTCCGATTGTCACCAATCTTATCATTTATCCGTAGCGGATTCGGGGTTCGGCTTCGAATCTACAATAATACCCGCATGGTCCCCTATGACTTCCCCACTCGTTGAAGGGGTTACGCCAGCTAAGAAAGTATAAAACACTCTAATCGGGGTTCGGCTTCGAATCTACAATAATACCCGCATGGTCCCCTATGACTTCCCCACTCGTTGAAGGGGTTACGCCAGCTAAGAAAGTATAAAACACTCTAATCGGGGTTCGGCTTCGAATCTACAATAATACACGCATGGTCCCCTATGACTTCCCCACTCGTTGAAGGGGTTACGCCAGCTAAGAAAGTATAAAACACTCTAAACTTTACCTTACATAAATACTAGCAAACCCGTGGGCTTATTGCCCACATTTACAGGGCTGCTATAATGCAAATGTAATGCTTGAACTTTCACTTTGCACTTTTTCAGTAAGGAACTGTAATTAGTAGGCCTACTTATTTACGTGCTCTAATGTAAATCACTGTCAAATTTAAGAGTCCACTTTCGGGGAATCCCCGTAAAAGTGTTTTTTAGCGAAATACCCTAGTTCTCTAAGGAGTTGAGTGAAAAATTTCACCTTTGTGGAAACCTCGAGGCCGAAACGATTCGTTTGGTGCCACTTAGAAGTTGGTGCAACCAGCGGTTCTTGAGGAGTTACGTGACACATACAGACGCACAGACACTGAATCTTATTATATAGATGTATAATACTTTGTCCTCCATTGAAATATCTTGAGATCAATATCAACACAGATGGCTGGAAGTGCCGTTAAACGGATCCTTGATATAGTGTTAGAATTACGATATATATATTTTCATTTTACACTAATACTGTTGCATAGAGTTAGTCTTAATTTCACTTTTCATTTAGAAAGCGAAGTGATTAGCAGTCAGTAATTATAAATCTAAGGCAGACTACGTTAAGAAATTAATGACTTGCAAAGGGCATTTTATCTACAGCTGCAATTAATTATCTAAAGTCTAGTAGGGTAAGAAATTAATAACTTGCAAAAGGCATTTTATCTACAGCTGCAATCAAATATCTAAAGTCTAGTAGGGTAAGAAATTAATAACTTGCAAAAGGCATTTTATCTACAGCTGCAATTAAATATCTAAACCTAGTAGGGAAAGAAATTAATAACTTGCAAAAGGCATTTTATCTACAGCTGCAATTAAGTATTTAATACGTAATATATAAGTAATTGATAAGAACATTCTATTTTAATATTTAATTAAACATCTAATGCATAGTAGGCAAGAAATTAATAACATAGAAAGTGGTACTTTCCCACAATTTGTAATTATAGATCAAACATCCAGTAGAGAAACGAATTAATGACTCACAAAAGTGCTTTCCGTTCATCTGTAATCATAGGTTTAATATGGTAAGGCATTAATGATTTGCTAATGGTACTTTCATTCATCCATACTTATAGATGTAATGTCTAGAAGAGTGTGGAACTAATATGGTGCAACTGACGTTTTCCCTTCGTCAATGATTTGCTAAT
>NW_013743146.1:0-6193 GCF_000517525.1 Limulus polyphemus
GAAGGCAGCTAGTCATCACCACCCACCGCCAACTCTTGGGCTAATCTTTCACCAACGAATAGTGGGATTGACCGTCACTTTATAACACCCCCACTGCTGAAAGGGCGAGAATGTTTGGTGTGACGGGGATTCGAACCCGCGACCCGCAGATTGTGAATCGAGTGCCCTAACCACCTGGCCATGCCGGGCTATTTAGAAGTAAAATCTTTTGTTGTAGAAGCCAAAAAATCGTAAGAACTTCTGGGTTGGGATAAAAAAAAAGCAGTTTCTTTAACAAAAATTTAATTCATACATTAGATACAAAAAATCAGAAATCATACACATGTTGATTTTAATAAATGATATTCTAAAGTTGGTCAGAGTTAACGAAAGCAACACTTTATTTCCAAAATGTTCATGAAATCATAATAATTACTTTCTGCTATTAAAGTTAACATGTTCAATACAGCAAACTGTATGTAAAGAATTGTTTTACATAGAAATGATGATTTTCTTCCTTAGGTTTCATAATGGTTCTTTAAATGTACGAAATTAAACATCTTTAAAAGATGATACTACAGTTAAATTGTGCACATTTGTAAAGTAGTAATATGAAACACTTGAACGTAATTGACATGGACTGTTTTCGTCTAACAAAATCAAAAGATAATACTAATTTTTTTTTACTATATTACTAAAACTTACCGTTTCAAAACCGTTAAAGAGAGAAACATAAGGGTGATGGAACAATTCAAACATATGGTTTACATGGAAGAGCATTTAATAAGAAAATTCAACAAATTGTCTTTAAGAACTCAGTTTTTGTTTATGTCTAATCTTCAATTCTTTTGTAACATCTTTGACTCTGGAAATTCACACAGTTAGATAAGTTTCAGAAGTGTCAATCTTATTTCACATTGACATATCTTTAGCTCTAAACATGAAACACGTGTGAAAACTCCAGTTCCTGGGTGATCTTTCATGTTGATGTAAAATTACTTCAACTGAATTGGATTTCACTGATAATAAAGTTCCAGATTCATACCATCGTGGATTTCATAGTCTTCTAGTTTAATATGATCCTTAAAAACCGTGTACCTAAACAACAGGAGAAAAACTTCAATGAAATAAGCTTTTGCAGTACAAACATTCTGGTACTTCATAGAGAAATAAACAAGTACACAAGTTAAAAACATAAGGTAAAGATAAAAAAATATATCACACATTTAGTACAAATTCTCCGTAGAAGCTGTTACATACAACAGATGTGCACGCACACACAAACTTTTACTGCTTGAAGAAGGATTTAGTCAACTCTAATGAAGAGATCATAGTGAACACCGCAGGGTTAACACTACGAATACAAGAAAGTGTGACACATTATTAGTTGTGTTTCACACTGACATTACTCATTTGATATTGACTCATATTTACGATGATGATAATTACTTACGTAAAGTGTTTAGTTTGGATGCATAGACATGCACATACAAAATTAAGCTTTTCACATGAAATGTGCATTTTTAGATTTGAATAATAGTGATGGGAATAACAGACCATTATCTCAAGAAAAATAGCTTTTTAGTTTAAATAAAAATACATCAAAAATTGTTGTTTTTATGGAGACAAGTATATCTTATTCATAAAAAGATATAAATATTTTATCTTTATCAAACTGTGCTTTTTTTCAACTACATAGTGTGAATTCAAATTCGATGACGAGGAACCCACTTTGAGACTAATAATGGCTGGAGACGGCTTGAATGGGTAATGAAGAAAAACTTTAATATAACAGCAAATGTACAACGTTTCGACAAAACCTTGAAGATTAATATGAAAATTGTAAGATGAAAAAAAAATCTTCAGTAAAAAATCTAATTTTTCTCGTATACAACCGACTTCTAATGTTTACTAAAAGTTGCCCAATTTTTTGAAATTCCAATTAGTACATTTAGAGAGATAGCATGTATAGTTTCATGGTTACGAGGTTGGTCAAAATCTAGGAAGTTAATTGCCCAACTCTAATTCAGTCAGTCACCTTTAGAAAGTCATATTACGCAACCTTCTGGAACAAGATAAGCATTGAGGGTATTACTTAAAAAATATAAATTCTATTCAGTGTACCTGTCATATACGTAATGAATATTGAAACTGCTTTCCATGACAATACAGGTAACTTACCATTTTTTCAGAACTATTTTATCCCACTTAGTTCCAGTTTGAGCTGCTATCAATTTTTTCAAGTCTCCAATAGTGTCATCTGGACTATTTTTTCATTAAGGAAGACTTTTATAAACACATAAATCTACAGTATTTCAAAAAGAAGAACTGTTTTGTAATAATGAATGTGAATTCTACTACACCGTACTCCACTGAGATGTAAATTCTTAGAAATACTACAAGGCAAACTTTCAAATATAAAATTAAAACTGTTCTGTTCACTCAACCCTATCATGCTAAGCTGATGCCTTATATTATGTTTTAATTAGACACTAGCGAAGACCCACAAAACATTTGAGGTCAAATTAGATTCTTTATTGCAACAGTACAAAATAATTCTAATCACAGACACTGATATCTGAAAGTCCACTTGTCTTAGGCCTAACATTAGTTAAGCCTTTATCAATATGGCCTATATTCGATAGAGATAGATTAACACTGTAAATTGTATAAATTTTTTGCTTTAGTTTATTAAGGCTAAACTTAACCGTACTTAATACTACCAATAAATAAACTTATGTTGTTATTCTATGACCTAACGTTAGACTTTTTTAAAAACTCTGATGCATGTGCATGCACATGATTATTTAGATAGTAAGGTGCGTGCATATTTTCAGAACAAGAAAAAACTGAGTATTGTTGTAATAGATGATCACTATCATCGAAGGAAATACACTTCCTTGGTTAATCATAAACAAAGAAGCTCAAGGACTAAATAATTTTTTATGCAATGTTAGTTAACAAAGTTATATATATTTCTTAAGAATTGAATAAAATTAAAGTTTAGTAATCTTAATTTTTTCTTTTCAATTTAATTTCTGTATCCAAATATGTGTAGGTGCTAACATAGGAAAATAAGACATGTACATACTGTGATATTTCTTATGCACAATGGTTTTTTCTTGCAAAAGCAGTCAGTTAAGCCCACTAACTGGAAACTTGTAGAATAATAGCTCATGAAGTATAATTATATCTCCAATCCACAACTAGGATCTTTGAGAACAAAGATTCGACACTGACTGAAGTACGACTTGCAAGTCCACAAATGGTTATTCACAAAAAAACATAAACAAAATAAATCTAAATAAAGGTAACTGTGTAGTGGTGTATGTGTGTGTCAAACTGATAAGATAAATAGTGAAGACTTTATTTTAAAGCTTGTATCATCCTGGTGTATTCTTACTATATGTTAAGCTCAAAACTATAATATGAAAACTTCAAAAAGCTACATTTCCAGTTAAACCAACAAGTACACTTCACTAAATATAATCTAAGTAAAATTACTCCAACTAAAACTCACAAGTTAAAGTCAAAGCTACACAAATTAGTTAGCTTAAAAAAAAAATTACTCAAATTTAAAAGAAAGTAAGTTCAGAAATTTATATGTTCTTACAGAGTACAAATCTGGCTTTATACGAAAAACATAATACTTATAAAAAGTCAAATATGAGCATGAAATGAACCTCACATTCAAGATCTAAGTCCATTGGTAGTTGAGTTCTAAGACACGTTTGTCCCCAACACTTAACCGATTCACCAATGGGAAAAATAGCTTTCTATTTCTGGTCATTATGTGCTATTTTCCTGACAAAAAAATTAAAAAAATCAGCTAATTGCCAATTAGTGAACTCATGTCTCACATGCTCTAAAAATAAGGAAAATAGAGGTGTCACTTGAGGAAATCTCAGCAAATAAACAGTTTTGGGATGAAGTGAGGAAGATATTGCTATTAAAATGCTGGAATATATATATAAATATATATATGTCCACATATCGTAGAACTACATGATAAATAAAGATAATGCTTTTAAGTTTTAAAAATTAATTTAAATGCGATGAAAATTTATATTTATACTAAATACATGACTCAAATATGAATTACATGCATGAAGTTCGAAATATATTTATTTGAAATTCAAACTGAAATTTTAACCATAATTTATTTGTTTGTTGTTCAGCACAAAGCTACACAATGAGCTATCAATATTCTGTCCACCATGGATATCAATACTTAACTTTTAGCACCACAAGCCTTCAGACTTACCACTGAGCCACCAGGGGGCTTTAAACAAGGAACTCTTTTTATGTTCACGCACTGTATGAAACCTAGCTACAGGCTACAAGTTGTACAGACATACAACAGAGCATTTTCCAAATTTGAGAACCTTTTCTAGATAGCTTTAATCCATTACTTACATATCTAAAGAGAAGCTATTCATGAATACTTCAGAAAACATTACAGCTCAAACAGAAGAAACAGCAAGTTTGAAAATGTTCGTAGAATCATTGCACACTCAAATAAGACACTTGGAATACTACCAAGTCATAAAGATTACATTACTAAGGCCATAAACAATTTGGCAGACAATTACAAAAATTAACTGATCTTATTTACTGATCTAACAACAACAACAAAATTTCCAAACAACTTGTAATTACCGAAGAACAAGTTTATCAAGACTTTGAGCATGTTAATATAGCATTATTTGTGGTGCATAAAACTCCATAAATATGTCCAGTTGGAACAATTATATCGCATTTAGTAAATGTTAATTACAACTTAGCCAAGTATTTAATTTTTTCTAACCTTTTGACTCTTCTTTATTTTCCTGAAGAAGAATAGTGAAGTATATGAAAGTGCTTGAGTTTTGGTTCTCCTTTTAAAACCATTACAATTTTTGTATGTGATCCCGTGTACTAAGTTCTTAATCAGAACCATAAAGAAAGGATATTCTTCAAACTTCCCAAAGTGTACCAGTTTCAAGTTTCTGATGAGTAAAAAAAATATTAAATTTGTCTATTAGTTTATTATTATTGTCTGAAAATAAACCTGACACTAGGAGGTTTTTTTTATTTCTAAATGTGGCAGTGAAAGAGTTCACTTCAGTTCTTCTGTCAATACAAAAGCAATAGAAGATACCACAGCTAATAACTAAAAGACTATACAAACCAAAAAAACCATTCTCTCTAAGAAGAAACAACAAAGCAACCACGTAATATGGAAACATACGGTATTCCACTAGTGAGAAAGTGCAAGCAACCTTCCATCAGGGCTCAACATTAATCCTATCAGGAGAGTGCAGAACAAGTAAGAAATACATTCAGAATATCTACCAACATGACACAATAGTCAACTAGTGGTTTAATACTGAAAATCAGTTTGAAATAATCTCAAATCTGATTTGTTGCCTTTTTCACTGAGAACATTCTTAAACTCAGCATCCTTAAACAGTTCATTTCCAAAAGTGTAAATGGAAATAATTTAACAACCATTCATTGACATTGGTACACTACTCAATTTGTTGTTCTGGAGATTCTACAAAAATAGTATCCCCCAATCCAAAATGTATTGGTATATATGTACGCTTTAGTTACAATCAAACCCAAGATTCTCGATGTCACAGAGGGACTTGCTGCAGGATCAAGAAATGTGTGACTAAATACATTTTTGTTGTATTAAACCATCAATATTGCCATGATATTTTACAGAAATCTTTGCCAGCATCTTTAGTGTAAGTTTTTTCCTTTGTTATTAGTCATGAGAAGTATACAGTTACATAAGAAAAATCTGACCACTGTGTACTGCTTATTTATGAAATAAAATAGAACATTTTGAGTTAAAGTCACCTCAGAAAAAAGAAACACAAATCTGAATGTCAAAAATGGAAGACTGAAGAGAAGAAAATTTAAAGAAACTGTAAGCTTGGTTGCTAATTAAACCATCTACCAGTGAGACAGTTCAAAAAAAGTGTTACTACTGCGAGCAAAACACATTATATGTCAGTTAGCAACTATACATTGCTTTTCAAAACACATCTGCGGGATGAGGGTGGAGAAAATGGATTAGGGTTTGCCAGGGCCTATAAAAATTTGGTCTTGGGTAGGTAACAAAGTTTAATAATAAAATATTTAATTATTTCTTAAATATTGTTTAATAATTATTTAAAATATTTACATTTTAATGGAGAACCCTGCTACGTACACATAAATAGCT
>NW_013743147.1:0-4482 GCF_000517525.1 Limulus polyphemus
TGTATGATATAGTTACATATCGTTACCCTATTATAAAACCATTACAGTTGGCTCTAGGTTGTGTATGACTTAGTTACATATATATACATTGATTAAGCTATTTCATGCAGGTTAATTATTGACTTGATTCCAATGTTCCATTTACAAAGAAATAACCAGACTGTCACAAAAAAGCCACTTTAATCGAAAGCATCACCCATCTCCGTTATCCAACAAAAATATTGCACTTTACAAAAGGCAGTTGTAGCCAGTTAACCTCACCAGGTTAAGTAGCTGGTTCCTTCAAATGAATAAAAATATAGTTTACATGTATTAACAGTGATTAAAGCGCTATTACAGCTTTTTGTTTTTTGACTCAAAGACTGTAATAAAAAGGGAAGTAAAATAAGAGGAACCATAGCTCACAAACGAATCAAAATGGCCTTATGGTCTCTTCAGTTTCATTTTCTTATGGTCTATTCAGTTTAAGTTTCTTCTCTGAATAAGAATAATACAAGTTGTAAAGTTACTCCAGAATAGACCAAAACACTTTATATAACGTTTCCTTGGAAGTAAATCAAGACATTTTGTTTTGTAAAAAGTTATCCCCTAATAGATCAAAACATTAAGTTATCCTGGAAGGAAAAATATTCTTTTCTGCGTAAATTTAATCTAGAATAGACCAATACATACTGTTTAATAGACAATTTAACAAACAATACCAATACTAGCCAATACCAAACATTATTCATCTAACCATTAACCAATACCAAACACTATTTAACTAACCATTAGCCAATACCAAACATTGTTTGTCTAACTATTATTCAATAACAAACATTGTTTATCTAACCATTAGCCAATAGCAAACATTGTTTATCTAACCATTAGCCAAAACCAAACATTGTTTGTCTAACAATTAGCCAATACCAAACATTGTTTGTCTAACCATTAGTCAATACCAAACATTGTTTATCTAACCATTAGCCAATACGAAATATTGCTTATCTAACCAATAGCCAATACCAAACATTGTTTATCTAAGCATTAGCCAATACAAAACATTGTTTATCGAACCAATAGCCAATACCAAACATTGCTTGTCTAACCATTAGTCAATACCAAACATTGTTTATCTAACCATTAGCCAATACGAAATATTCCTTATCTAACCAATAGCCAATACGAAACATTGTTTATCGAACCATTAGCCAATACCAAACATTGTTTGTCTAACCATTAGTCAATACCAACCATTGTTTATCTAACCATTAGCCAATACGAAACATTGTTACTATTTTCTACGAAACATTATTCATCTAGCCATTAGCCAATACCAAACATTTTTTATCTAACAACTAGCCAATACAAAACATTGTTTATCTAACCATTAGCCAATACGAAATATTGCTTATCTAACCAATAGCCAATACCAAACATTGTTTATCGAACCAATAGCCAGTACCAAACATTGTTTGTCTAACCATTAGTTAATACCAAACATTGTTTATCTAACCATTAGCCAATACAAAATATTGCTTATCTAACTACTAGCCACTACCAAACATTGTTTATCTAACCATTAGCCAATACAAAACATTGTTTATCTAACCATTAGCCAATACAAGACATTGTTTATCTAACCATTAGCCAATACCAAACATTATTCATCTAACGTTTTTATCTAACCATTAACCAATACCGAACATTGTTAGTAGACATTTGATGGTGGAACCCGTAAAGCATGAAGAAGTTAGTAGTTATTTGATGGTGGTACCTGTAATACATGAGGATATTAGTAGACATTTAATGGTGGTACTTATAATACATGACGAAGTTAGTAGACATTTTATGGTGGTACCAGGAATTTATCAGAAAGTTTCTAAACATTTGATGGTGGTATCTGTAAGACATGAGGAAGTTAGTATACATTTGAAGGTGGTACCTTTATTACATGGGGAACTTAATACACATCTTATAATTAACTATGATACATAAAAAAGTGACTTTACACTTGAAAATGGTACCTGTAATACATGAGGAAAGTAGTAGTTATTTGATGGTGGTACCTGTAATACATGAAGAGTTGGTAGATATTTGATGGTGGTACTTGTAATACATGACGAAGCTAGTAGACATTTTATGGTGGTACCAGTAATATATGAGAAAGTTACTAGACATTTGATGGTGGAACCTGTATTACATGGGGAACTTAATACACATCTTATAATTACCTATGATACATAAAAAGAGAGTTTACACTTGACAATGGTACCTGTAATACATGAGGATAGTAGTAGTTATTTTATGGTGGTACCTTTATTACATGACGAAGTTAATGTACATTTGATAAGTACCTATGATACATAACAAATGAGTTTACACTTGATGGTGGTACCTGCAATACATAAGGAAGTTACTAGACATTTGATGTTGATAGCTGTTTTACATGAGAAGGTTAGTAGTAGTTATTTTATGGTGGTACCTTTATTACATGACGAAGTTAATGCACATTTGATAAGTACCTATGATACATAACAAATGAGTTTACACTTGATGGTGGTACCTGCAATACATAAGGAAGTTACTAGACATTTGATGTTGATAGCTGTTTTACATGAGAAGGTGAGTAGACATTTTCTGGTGGTACCAGTAATACATGAGGAAGTTAGTATACATTTGATTGTGGTACTTGTAAGACATGAGGAAGTTAGTACACATTTGATGGTGGTACTTGTAATACATGACGAAGTCAGTAGACATTTTCTGGTGGTACCAGTAATACATGAGGAAGTAAGTGTACATTTGATGGTGGTACTTGTAATACATGACGAAGTTAATAGAAATTTTATGGTAGTACCAGTAATATATCAGAAAGTTACTAGACATTTGATGGTGGTACCTGTAAGACATGAGGAAGTTAGTATACATTTGATAGTGGTACCTGTATTACATGGGGATCTCAATACACATTTTATAACTACCTGTGATACATAAAAAAGTGAGTTTACACTTGACAATGATACCTGTAATACACGAGGAAAGTAATAGGCATTTGATGATGGTACCTGTAATACACGAAGAAGTTAGTAGAAATTTCATTGTGGTACCTGTAATGCATGAAGAAGTTAGTAGTTATTTGATGGTTGTACCTTTAATACATAAGAAGGTTGGTAGACATTTGATGGTGGTACCTTTATTACATGGGGAACTTAATACACATTTTATAAGTACCTGTGCTACATAAAAGTAAGTTTACACTTGATGGTGATATTTTCAATACATAAGGAATTTAGTAGACATTGATGGTGGTACCTGTAATACATGTGGATGTTATTAGACATTTGATGGTGGAACCTGTAATGCATGAAGAAGTTAGTAGTTATTTCATAGTGGTACCTGTAATACATGAGGATGTTAGTAGACATTTGATGGTGGTACTTGTAATACATGACTAAGTTAGTAGATATTTTATGTTGGTCCAGTAATATATGAGAAATGTACTAGACATTTAATGGTGGTACCTGTAATACATGAGGTTGTTAGTAAACATTTGATGGTGGTACTTCTAATACATGAGGAAGTTAGTAGACATTTGATTGTGGTACCTGTAATACTTAGGGAAGTTTCCAGACAATTGATGGTCGTACCTGTAATACATGAGTGTGTTAGTAGACATTTGATGGTGTTATCTGTAACACATGAGGAAGTTAGTACACAATTGATTGTAGTACCTGTAATACATAAGGAAGTTAACAGATATTTGATGGTGGTACCTGTAATACATGAGGATGTTAGTAGACATTTGATGGTGTTATCTGTAACACATGAAGAAGTCAGTAGACATTTTATGGTGGTATCTGTAATACATTAGGAAGTTCACAGAAATTTGTTAATGGAACCTGTAATACATGAGGAGTTAAAAAACATTTGGTAGAGGTACCTGTATTACATGAGGAGTTAGTAGACAATTCATCCATCAGGTGTAAACTCATTTTTTATGTAACATCGGTATGTATGAAATGTGTATTAAGTTCTCCCTGTAATACATGCACCACCGTCAAATGTATACTAACTTCCCCATGTCTTACAGATACCACCATCAAATGTCTACTAACATCGTCATGTGTTACAGGTACCACCATTAAATGTCTAGTACCTCCTCGTGTATTACAGGTACCACAGTCAAATGTCTACTAACTTCCATATGCAATACAAGTGCCACCATTTTACTTGTAATACATGAGAAAGTTAGTAGAGATTTGATGGTGGAACTTGTAATACATGAGGAAGTTAGTAGACATTTGATGATGGTACCTTTAATATATGAGGAAGTTAAAAACATATTTGATAAGTACCTATAATACATAAGGAAGTGAGTTCACATTTGATGGTGGTACCCGTAATACATGAGGAAATTATTAGACGTATCATGGTGGTACCTGTAATACATGAGGAAATTAGTAGACATTTGATGGTGGTACCTGCAAGACATTAGGGTAG
>NW_013743148.1:0-3812 GCF_000517525.1 Limulus polyphemus
CTCGTATAATGCAACTATCCTAACTATGAATAATCAAACATCTATATTCCAATATTCAAAAGATACAACAATTCATTAAAGCTGCTTAACAGCCTTCAAAGCAAGGGTCACAATGCCCTTTCAATCATTAGTCTCTTACTCTAATTATTGTCTTAACTTTCGATAAGCAAGAGGTAATCACATAGTGTAGTGCATACATTGTACTGTGAACATCACTTGATAGGTTAGAAAGTATTAATCGTCATTTCCTTTCAATCAGTGATTGTACAGATCATCAACTATCCTAACTTTTGATTGAGATGTATCCCAAAGACCAACGATTATGACATAATTGTGTTTAACAATACCACCTGGTTGCTCATTAAGCAAGGGTTTTGACATTCTGTCAGTCAGCAATCTTTCACATGTTGATTTACTATTGTCCCAATGTCATGTTCAAACAAGTCCAGCTGGATCCAAGATGCTTCCATGCTGCCCAACTATCTACACTGGAACATTTATTCATTTGCTCTCTTTTAGCAGAACTCATGTCATTATCGAGTAACATTTCCTTGTTTTTATCAGGCAAACTCGTACCTGTCAACAATTGTTGACTTTAGTTACTTCATATATTCCTGTGGACTTTGTCAGACGTACTCATAAGGCGTTAGACCGTACGTCGTATGAACAGAGAGTACTTTTCCCGTCTAAAAATTAAACATCATCAGCATGTAGATCCTTGTTCCATTGCTATTTAAGCCATCATCACATATGGCAACAGTTCATCCCAGTCAGTTCTGTCTGGGTTAAAACACTTTCCAAGCATCCTCTTGGTACCCTGTATTACTAATTCTGCCAAACCTTCAGATAAGTGATGCTACAACTCGGTTAACAGTTGGTTATTGAAAGTTGGTCCCTTATCTGTGTTGATTCCATTTGGTGCTCTGAATTGTACTATTCATCTCTCTGCTAACATATAAGCTACTGACTGTTCTAATGAATCCACCAATGTATAATTCTCAATTCACTTCATAAAATAGTCCATTGCAATGAGTATGTATCAATGAGTTCTCACAGTTTATTGGAGTAGAAGAATGATATTCAGGGCTATTATCTGAAGGGGTGAACCAATAATTCTCTGTTAGAGTTTACCCTGTGTTAACCAATTCTTTCTCTGGCACCAAACATCATATAGTATTCTCACCATTGCCAAATGTGGCCAGACGAGCCATCATTAGCACAATTGGTGGTAATACCTTCATGCCCTCCAGTATTTGTGTTATGCAAAATCTGGAGAACCTCCTGTTATTGAACTTTGGGGACCATTAACTTTAACACAGTTGGAGAACCATGGGTCGATAGTTTAGAGCAGCACTACAACACACCTTCCTGTAGACTATACATGTGCCCCAGATAACGTGCTTCCATTCAATGGTCCCCTGTTCGTCTGAAACAAGCTTCACTTTGCTGAATGGGAAGAAGCAACCATGCTAGGCTGAGATCCTTCTGTTGCTCTTCCTGGAGCTCCTGAATTAATTTTTGAAGCATCTATCTACCAGTCGAATTTCTACCATCATAGCCTGATGTTGCTATAGCAGAAATGCTTATAGCTTCAACTCTCACATTGTATACAGTATTCCATCTCACCTCAGCGAGATAGTCTGTCTGTTAAGTGGGCCTAGGCATTGATCTATGACGCAGTCATAATCTTGCAACAATGTTATACAGCATAAAATTCTCCTTTCAAATTTAAAAAGCTCACTGTCCACTTCAGCAGAGCATGGTCTACCCACACGATGAACCTTCTAGCATAACTACCAAAACCACAACTGAAAGTAGTTCTTACTTCACTATACATTATATGCATCTCAGGAGCAGTAATCATATGACAAGAATATATGATTACACTCTATATTCTATCGTACAACTACATTAACACTTCTATGATTCTGCATTCACCTACGTCAGTGTCTAACAGAAACTCATTGTTTTAGCACAAATAAACAAGCACTCAAACATTCACTAAAGAACATTTTAGTTGAACTGCTTGAATACATTCCTGGATCCATCCAAAGTGAGTCTCAATTTTGTGAGGTTTGAAAATGTCACTACTCTCTTGGAGCAGTTGGCCTCAAAACAATGGCAGTATGAGAAAAATACTAAGAAATCTGTGGACTTCTTGCTTCACCATAGGTTGATGCCAATATCTTACAATGACTATCTAAACCAGGTCTAAAACCTACATCTTTCTCTAAAATATGACTGAGATTCTCCACTCGTATGTGCATGAGCAAACATTGTCTTAATTGTAGTTTCAAGTTTACTTTATTTATCCACTTAATTTATCATTTTACGGTTCTCAGCCACAGACTCGAACATAGAAAAATATATAAAAATGTATATCGTTTCCATATAAAAAAATGATTACCTAACCAAAATTCTCTGGTTAAATATCTAAAACCAGATTTGTAACTAGTCCACTTTCGGTAAAAGTCCTCAACCGGGTCTCCAAAACCACCCCTTCTTTGAATTAACTAACGAAATGGAGAGAGAAGGAGTAATTTATGTTATATAAACTGAACTTACATTTAACGAAATTCATAACGTGCTCATATATATCACACTGATGCATTTGCCAGTAATAAATATAATTAATAATTATACTTATATAAGGAAGTCTAACGAATAAATATATTACTATGAACTATATATCTCACCTCAACTTTAATTCTTCACGATATCAATGATGTAATCACTGTAACAATAAATATAGGACCTCATAAGCTGTACTTCTGTCGTCAAGAATAAATAGTTGAATTATGGTTTCAAGTTTACAGTATCGTAAAATCTAGTGATTGGGTTACAGGTAGACGGTAGAAACATAATTTTTCTTTTTTTTTTACGAATATATGTGTGATTTTGTGATAAAAAAGATACATTATAAGTAATTTTAAGATATTAAAGTTAAAAATGGGTGTTCATATTACTAGTCTTCATTCTTCTAACTTAGAAACTTCTCCGTACGTATTTTGGACATCACAAACTTCTACTAGATCACCTACCGTCCATCCTCCATTTACAGTCTCCATATCACAGTATATAGAGATCGGGTGGTTCAGAAAATGTGACCATATCTTGAAGATACCATTTGTTTAACTTAAGTGATGATAGTTGGCGGAACAGTCTACCGGTAGAGACGTTCTTTCTCTAATTTGTGTTGCGTTGGTCGAGATGGGGGTTATGGTGTGAAACACGTCGTGTTTAGAATAAATAGGGCCTGGAATAGAACAGATAGTAAAGTATAATTATAAATTTATATCAATATTCATTCAAAACTTGAAAATACTTACCAGTATACTAAAAATCAATGACAGTTCTTTTCATTTACGCTATCTTACATTAATATGAAAACGTTGTTTTAAAGTAATGAAATTATAAAGGAATATATTACCTTCTAATGTAGTAATTTTTTGTTTAGCCAGATCTGTTAATTCTTCCACAGTAGACGACAGAGAATCAATAATTCCTTCCAGTGAACCAACAGTACTACAAGCACATTGGTGATGAACATTAGCCTGGGTTAACAAAAAGAGAGACAAAATACATAATAACTGAACTATATAATACATGATGTACTGGATAGACACGTGTACTGAGCTGTATCCTCCTCTGAGGATTACAGTAAAGTACCAAGGCTTTTATTGCCGTCGTACAGCTGAAACATAAAATCTGAAGTTAATTTTTATGACATCACTATATCTCATGATCAGAAGGTGTTGAAAACATGGATCTGGCTGACACGTGACATTAGAGATTTTAGTTAACTTCTATAA
>NW_013743149.1:0-2418 GCF_000517525.1 Limulus polyphemus
ATATTAATAAATCAAAGCTCTGCAGACTAGAAATCATGGTTTCGTGGCCCACACGTGCATATCATGCACTAAGATCACATGTTGTATAAGTGTAAAACGCTATCTAGTAGCCAATATGTTTAATATTAAGTATATAATAGCATTGACATTTGTTTCACAATTTTCGCGCAAAGCTCAACAAAGGACTGTTTGCATATATCCGTCCCTAATTTTGAACTGATAGACCAGACAGAAGTCATCTAGTTAATAGCAACCACTGCCTAGCTCATAATGCACCCACAACCCCAAAATGCAGAATACAATTTTGTGGCAATGAGACGTGAACTATGGACCCTCGAATTCACAGTCCTGCTTGTTAGATACCAGTCCATGTCCAGCCTTTTAAGGTCAAAGTTCTTTGACGGTAATGGATTGAAGTTGTATGCTTTATAAATATTAGTTTTACTTGCCTATCAGTGATAACTATTCGAAAATAACTTGTTCTTTCTTAAACGACAATTGCCTATATTTTTAATTATGTTTAGTACTAAAGTGTTGTTAAATTAATCCCCTGTATTTACAGCATGACGCCAACAGTTTAACAACTTGTTGTAATACCACTATACCAAATCCAGCACTTGTTCAACCAGACCTTCAAAAAGTGAGTAACTCTGTGTAATTAGCTTCAAAAATTAAAGAACTGTTTTACTTAGGTTCACTTGAGGCAGGTTGAAATGGTTGGTTTACTTTCAAAATTCCAAAGGGCATACAGTTCTACATTAATTTATACTCAATGGTTTTATCAATTAGCGGTTTCGGATATTCACATAAGGCTACCAAAGAACTATACCCACTAGTCATCCCTAAGTTTGATCTAATAGACTAGAAGGAAGGATGGATCGACAACAGTCACTGCCAACTCTAGTCTGAACGAATAGCAGAATTTGATCATCACAGCCACAAAATGTATAGCTTGATTTTGTCAAAACAAAATTAGAACCATGGCTCCTCACATCCACTGAAACTCCATTGGGTTTATAATATATAAAATATATTTGACCACTGAAAATAAACCCTTTTCTTGCATTTTTTTTTTTATTTGTGTTAACCAAGTTAGAAAAAAAAGTAATAAAATAATGATATAATCTAAATATTTTTTAAATATAAAAAAAAAATTATTGTGACCATCAATAAGCTAAGAAAATCTCAACAATATAGAATATAAATTTCTTAATTTTTTTATTAAGTAGATGATATGCTGAATCAGCTTTTTGCCAACTAGGTACATACACACATCACTCTTAACAGATTATTTGTTTATTGAAAAAACACCAGAACAGTAGTCAGTAGTTTTAAAATCTGTTAAGTCACATCAATCCAACCAGATGTAGAACAAAATCATTTGATGTTTTCCAGTATTTTTTATATTAACAAAATACAAAAATTGTCAAACTTATAACTTTTACCTTTCAGTAAGGACATAAAAACAAGGAAAATTTAACTTGCATGACTTGTAGAATTAATTAAATATAAATTTCATTACTCTTTCAAAACATTCATATCTTTAATCAAGTACAAAGGAACTATTAAAAGTTAATGAATAGTATGAATGAAGTGCTTCCTCTAAAGTTTCAAATGCAAGTGTTATTACTAATACTTACAACGAAAAACAATACTTATATTACTTGTATTTAAAGATATAGTGTCATCCAGTGCATATATACTGTGCCAATACCACTACAGTGCATTAATCCATCAAATAGCATCATGCATTTAAAGAACACAGTATCTTCCAGTAGAATACAGTTGTTTAAATATTTGTTTAACAACAAGTAAAAGCTTGGAATGGTCTATTCTTTCATTGGGGTGTATGTCTGTGAGCCAATGTGACTCTGGACACTACTACCAATGAAACTTCAGACCAAACCAAGCCTTTATAGTAGTGAGGTATCAAACTCGAAATGGTGTATTTAAAAATACACCATTTCGAGTATCTTCCAATGTATATATTCACTGTACTAACATGACTGCTATCTATCAACCTGCTAAACAGAAACATATGGTTAACAGTCTCTTCCGGTGAATATACACTGCACTTTCATTACTATAGTCTATCGATCTATGGAACAGCATTATATATTTAAATACATGGTATCTTTTACTGTATATCCACCATACTATCATCACAACAGCCTACTGATCTGTAGAATAGCATCATGTATTTATGTAAATAGTACCCTCCAATGTATTTAAACTGTTACTAACATCACTACAGTTTATCAATCAGTGGAACACCATCATGAGCTTAACAACACGTATCTTTTGCTGTATATACACTGTATAGTAACATCACTACAGTTTATCACTCTGAGGAACAGCATGTACACTGTATTTTTATTTATATATATATATATATATATATACTACACACACACACAC
>NW_013743150.1:0-2565 GCF_000517525.1 Limulus polyphemus
GCCCTAACCACTTGGCCATGCCGGGGCCCTAACCACCTGGCCATGCCGGGCCAAAGAAACCAGCTATCACACATGATTTGGAAAAAAACCACGATATTCAGCAGCCCGAAACTGGAATTAACGTGCATGATAAAAACTCCAGACGACGATCGGATGATCACACCTCTAAAAGCAGGCCAGAAGGAAGTTATGAAAAAAATTTAACACTTTTAGGAAACAAGACAGAAATCGGAACTAGACTTTTCTTGATAAACTGCTTTGTTGGTTTTTGAAGTTGTAAACAGACGTACAATACACTATACAGACGTAATTTACTGGTAAATTAGCAGCAAACTAACAAAAAAAGAGGGAATACTCAATTACCGCGGCACTTGAAATTCTTTTAGGTAAAATTAAATCAATCTATGACACATTTTTTTTTGTTTACTTTTTATTAACTATATTTTTGTGCGCCAGAAATACAAAGCGTTGGGGCGCGCGAATACCCGATTCGATTTTATTACACATCAGGATCTCTAGCAGCCTACCTTCAAATTGAAATTCTTTTAAGCAGGATTGAAGTAAAGTAAGCTATGAAACCTTGGGCGTGGTCAAATACATCAACCGAAAGGGTTTGACCTCCTGAGACCGAAACTGTAATTAGACCTCAAAGCGGTCAAGAGATGACGGAGCTATGTACTTTAAAAACTCAGATCCGTCTATGAGCCGTTATGCCGCGGCTGAAAATTAATATTTTCCTAAATAGAAGTAAATGCTTTAATTTGATCTCTGATACTTTTCTTTGTTTTCAACAATGACAGGTTGGTATCATTATAGGGTCCGTGGATTTAGGAATTTCCCCTAAAATCACCGACGAGAGGTCAATATGGACCACACCGGATTTCTCATACTTCTAAACAGTTTATGGATGAAACTGTTTGCGAGTTCTATGAATTCCCTTATATCATGAGAGTCACAAATACCATTATTATTACAATTAATCCCAATGACTACTGATGGATCCCTCTATGTATTTTGCTTCGTCGGTAATTTTATGGCTAACATATCTAATAAAGGTTGTTTTATCTTTATTAAGCCTCTTCAACCTAAAGGCATAGAAGTGAAGTGATTACATTCAAGCTAGACAGTAGATTTACAACACTGCCAGTCATCGAACGTGCTCGCCCTTTCACCCGTGTGGGCGTTATAATTTTACGGCTAATCCCACTATTCGTTGGCGGTAGATGGTGTTCACTAGCTTCCTTCCCTCTAGTCTTTCACCTGTAAATTAGAGACGGCTAGCGAAGATAGCCCTAGACTACGTTTGCGCGAAACTTTAATCAAACCAAATCAACTGTCACGACTCTTAATATATTTATACAGTACTGAACTTTGGGCCAAATCTATGGATTGTTTGTTTTGTAATTAAGCACCAACCCGTATTCTAGTGTTGTAAGTCCGCAGACATACCGCTGTGCCACAGGGGGGCTCCAAGTCTATGGAACTGCCACTGCTCAATGCCACTAGTGTTAAGATTCCGAACAGATCTAAAGATCGGATAAAACAGTAGCTTTAGCTTAAAGAGAAACAAGCAATCGAAAATTGGTAAGATTATTGTTTCCCTCGTCACGGGGGGGGGGGGGCGTATTGCATTTGGGTCGGTAGGTATGTATGTCCGCGCGCATATCTCAAAAAAAAAAAACGATCTATTTTACAGGAGATAGGGTGTCCCCAGAGAACGGTCCGTCTCAAAAAAGGTCTGGATCCAGATCCAGATTCTAGATCACTTTGAAGGATTTTTTTTAACATAGGGGAAATAGGACTCCCCCCTCCCCAGTTTTTCATGAATAAGTCAAACGCAAATGATCAGCTTTGGACAAAATTTTACAGGCATATCAACAGTGAGATGCTTCAGGATTCCGCAAAAGATGATCTGTATCCGAGAAGTATTCTTGGTAATTTTTGAGGGCCAAATTTGAAAATTCTTAAAAATTCAATTCTAATTATATCAAGTTGGATAGAATCCGGGCTTCGATACCCGTGGTGGACAGAGCACAGATAGCCCATTGTGTAGCTTTGTGCTTAATTACAAACAAATATATCAAGCTGTAATTTTGAACACACAAAAAATGTTTATTGATATTTCATATAAGGCCGGTTTTTTACGTCTTATCCCGAACATGAAAAATCCATCTGGATCAATATCAATACTGTTCCACTCACAACAAAATCATATCTCTCGATGAAGCAGTGAAAATACCATGAAAACACTGTGTTATCAGGTACAAATGTATTACAATTTGGACAATAATCCTCAACATATTGCTTGATTTAAAAACTCCTCCAACATCATTTGGGAAGATACTTAAAACATCAACTCCTCCAACATCAGTTGGGAAGATACGTAAAACATCAACTCCTCCAACATCAGTTGGGAAGATACGTAAAACATCAACTCCTCCAACATCAGTTGGGGAGATACGTAAAACATCAACTCCTCCAACATCAGTTGGGGTGATACTTAAAACATCAACTCCTCCAACATCAGTTGGGAAGATACGTAAAACATCAACTCCTCCAACATCA
>NW_013743151.1:0-3551 GCF_000517525.1 Limulus polyphemus
ATATTTGTTGTTGTTTATAATTATTTATGATGGTCTTAATTAAAGCTAGAAAACAACGAGCGAGACAAACATTACAGAATTATATCGGCCTCAAATTCTATGTTTACATCTGTTTCCTAGAGATGGCGCCACAAATTATTTTATCTTATATTTGTTGTTGTTTATAATTATTTATGATGGTCTTAATTAAAGCTAGAAAACAACGAGCGAGACAAACATTACAGAATTATATCGGCCTAAAATTCTATGTTTTTCCCCATGGTAATGATTATTATTTTAAACATTCTCGTTTTCTTTCATAACCGTTCGTTTTTGTTCGAAATGAAAATTTACAAATACGCTTAAAAACACTTCTGTTCTTCCACATAAAATGATGTTGAATTACGATGATTTACAGGCTAAATATTTTCAGATATATACTTCTGTTTAACAGAATTTTAATGAACTTCTATTGGTAAATAATGTGCGAAACTATTTCATCCTGTAGCACACGAGCTATTGTTTGTTGTTGTTGTTAGAGAGTAATAGCTCGATTGTTTGTTGTTGTTGTTAGAGGGTAATAGCTCGATTGTTTGTTGTTGTTGTTAGAGGGTAATAGCTCGATTGTTTGTTGTTGTTGTTGTTAGAGGGCAATATCTCGATTGTTTGTTGTTGTTGTTGTTAGAGGGCAATAGCTCGATTGTTTGTTGTTGTTGTTGTTAGAGGGCAATAGCTCGATTGTTTGTTGTTGTTGTTGTTAGAGGGCAATAACTCGATTGTTTGTTGTTGTTGTTAGAGGGCAATAGCTCGATTGTTTGTTGTTGTTGTTAGAGGACAATAACTCGATTGTTTGTTGTTGTTGTTGTTAGAGGGCAATAAGTCGATTGTTTGTTGTTGTTGTTGTTAGAGGGCAATAACTCGATTGTTTGTTGTTGTTGTTGTTAGAGGGCAATAACTCGATTGTTTGTTGTTGTTGTTAGAGGGCAATAGCTCGATTGTTTGTTGTTGTTGTTAGAGGACAATAACTCGATTGTTTCATTTCTATTCGTTCAGATTCATGGATTAGACCACTCGTGTGATTTACGGCAATCACTTTTTTATTGTAAAAAAAACATGACTCTTTTCTACCCCTCCCCCAGTGGCTCAGCCTTACGTTTGAAGGCTTAGAATGCTAAAAACCAGGTTTAGATACCCGTTTTGGGCACAGCACAGATCGTGTAGCTTTTCATTTAATAACTATGGTTTCTTCTTTACTGAGTGTGTAGTTAACTGTGATTGTTTTGGTTTATTTGTCTTAGTGCAAAGCTTATTTGTTTGAGCTATCTGCAGTGTCCACCACGTGGGGCTTTTATCTTATTTTTCGAAACTGATTCAGTGATCGTTGGTTTCGCTTGAAATACACTTATTGCGCCATCCCAGGAACACGTGCCTTTTTTTTTAACGATATATCGATCAACGAAACCAGCCGTGACGCTAAACGCTGTACCAAGATAAAAAAGATACTTAACAAAGAACGAAGGATTGGCCAAATAGTTTGACAACTGTCTTTACTTTTTATAAAAGAAACGATATAGCAAATTACAAACAAAAAATATATATATTCACTCTCTTTTCTTCGATACCACATCTCAGTACTTCTGCTGCTCTTTTACTCAGAGTTATTGGCCCTCTGTCCACTGCAGGGAATAGAACCCCGGAGGGCCTGGCATGGCTACGTGGCTAAGGCGATCCACTCGCAATCTGAGGGTCGCGGGTTCGAATTCCCGTCACACCAAACATGCTCGTTATAATGTGACGGTCAATCCTACTATTCGTTGGTAAATGAGTAGCCCAAGAATTGGCGGTGGATGGTGATGACTAGCTGCCTTCCCTCCAGTAATTCACTGCTAAATTAGTGACGGTTAGCCCTCGTGTAGCTTTGTGCGAAATTTGAAACAAACCAAAAGAACCACCGGATTATTGAGTTGTAGGTCCGTTAATCCACCGGGGGGGGGGGGGGGATATTTCAGTGTTTAATGCAAGTCAACAATGACTAATGACTTAAAAAGTCACAGAGTTTGAAGATTCATGAATATTTTAAGTTAGCGAGTAGTTTACGTCCTAAACTATAGTTCGTTCACAGTTTGTGAAGAACGTTTTTAAAACAACTGATACTCTCAAACGAAACGAATATTTATTCTAGGCGCAGTGAAACGAATATCAAACGAAAATTTTATATGAACGTAACCAAAATTTGAAGTTATATTTTTTATGTTAATCAATAATTTTAGTCATAAATGTGACTACCTCGTTTGAAATTTGTTACCCAAAAATTGATCTAAGCAGCCGAGCAATCGAATATCGAGATCAAATTATAAGGGGAAAAAAAACAGATCTCTTTAAAAAATATAGGACAAGAAACACGTGAAAATACTGAAACACTGCTACAGCTGAAGAAACAGCAGACATGGTGTGGAGCGTGCTCTTGGCCTTTAAAATAAACAACCTCGTAAAACTTTAAGTATGCCATTGTAATTTACGAAATGCAAATAAAAGAGAGAAATTCGCCATTCCTCTGCCGTTTTAACATTATCAAAATAGAAAATATCAAATATGAAATTGTAGCTCACGTTCGCTGTTGTGGTTTATAAAACCGGTTATGTTATTTGAGAGAAGAAACGAGAATAAAATGACGTAACTTCACTAGTTGGTGGAAAAACAAACTATAAATGTCAGAGACGATCTCTATTATTGTAGATCTTTTAAAACACGTGGCCACTTTAATTAATCCCTCCCCCATTGTTGGAGTTAAACAGCCTGAAAAGCTGTTAAGCCAGTGCTTTCTCTGAAAACCAGATTCATACAAATTCAGTAACTCACTGCACGAGTTTTATTTTATATGTTTCTATGTTTTACCGAAAATTATCTACAAAGGATTTAGAAACCGAATATCCATTATACGTTTCGAACTGAAAGGTGAGAAATTATACAAATTTAAAATAACGTTTACTTGATTTAACTTGTCACCCCCCCCCTCTTTTCCTCTCAGTGGCTCAGCGGTAAGTTTCTCTGTTTGTTCTTAAGCTACACAATGGGCTATCTGTGCTGTGCCCACCACGAGTATCGAAAACTGGTGTTTAGCTATATGAGTCCTCAGACTTAACGCTAGGCCACTTGGGGGGTGGGGGGTGGAGGTTCTCGTCAGAAAGTCTCAGATTACGACGCCCGTGATGGGCACAGTACAGATAGCTCCGTTTGTAGCTCTGTACTTAATTCAAAAAATAACAAACAACCTTAATAACGACTAAATCAACACAAATAAATTCCAAATTATACAAAATTCTTAAAGAAATATTTCATTTTGTTGCTCTATATGCTAACAATTAATGGTTGTCTACCGTATTGAATTAATGTTTGTCTACCGTAGTGAATTAATATTTGTTTAATCGTACTGAATTAATGTTTGTTTAATCGTACTGAATTAATGTTTGTTTAATCGTACTGAATTAATATTTGTTTACCGTGTTGAATTAATGTTTGTTTACTGTGGTGAATTAATGTTTGTTTACTGTGGTGAATTAATGTTTGTTTAC
>NW_013743152.1:0-3742 GCF_000517525.1 Limulus polyphemus
CGAAGCTGTAGTAGGCTCTGTTATCGTGTGATTATTATCAAATTCAAGTATTACTGATAATACAGGATCGAGTGTTATAGAGGTTTCATCAATTATGTTCACGCTTACTTTTCGGGTGAACGAATCATAAGTAAACACAAGTTCATTGTCGGGTTTAAGAAGTGTATCTTCTATTTGGTTTAAGATTCTAATTAACTGTTTAGGTTCTCTGTTACGGCCTGGTCTAATACAATTTATTATTGTCGCAGAGTGAGAGCCTGAAAGTGTAATAACCATGCTAGCTGTATAGATTCTGTAATTCGACCAGGGTCATTTCCCACGAACCTTCAAGATTGATAGATCTCAGAAGATAAGTGATATAGTGTGTCAGAGTATTATTAACAAAATAATTCATAGAACTGTTACTAGATAACGTCACATGTCGAATAACGAGAAATAGAGTAAAACATATTTTTTTTTTTTACGATGGCAGATGATTCAGATCTGTTTGAGGGATCCAACTATTAAATTTATCAGGATATCCTTTCCATTTTACAAAATATTGTTTGTTTTTACCACTTCCACGTTCACGTAATATTTCTTCAACAGCATAGACGTCATCAAGCGACTTTATAACTTTGTAGTTCAGATTCGTAAAATGTTCCATTCAATTTTTCTCAGAGATATAAACAGTTTATAAACTGGTGGATTTCTCTTTATTATTTGGTAAATCGTAAATTTTTATCCGTCGATCCAGGCATGTAACCTTTCTTATATTGACGCTTCTATTTATTAATATGTACTTGATCACCTACATTGAACTGAAATTTTACTTTGTAAAACATTTTCCACACCACAGACTGATTAGAGTGATTAACATCTATTGGTCTCATTTTAATGCTGCGATGATACGACTGATTATAGTCACTAACCAGATGTTTCAATACAGTGATATGTTTATAAGTTCCATGATGCCACATTTTAGTTTTAATAGTGCGATTAAAACTTTCTACAATATACACTTTTGTTTCGTTACGTGTAGTAAAGAGGTGAATGTCTTGTTCCTTGAGATAACTTTGAAAGAGACGATTAGTAAACTCTGTTCCAGCATCGGTTTGAAGTTTACAAGGTTTTCGACCCTGTTTTAAAAATTGTTTCAAAGATTTTATAAGTGTTGAACCTTTCTTATCCTTGAGTGGAACAACCCATGCATATTTAAAAAAACACGTCAATACACGTCAGTAAATACTTAAACTGATTCTTATATTGACTTAGTTTAGAGAGATCCACCAAATCAGCCTGACATTGTTCATCGATCTCTGAAACGATAACTCGGTTTCTCGAAAACTTATATCTTACTGGTTTAAGTAGTGTGTGTGTCCTGTCGACTTAACCAGTCTTTAACCTGATTTAGAGTTACGGATTTACCTGCCATCTAAATAAAGGCTGTACTCCACCAAAACTAGCAGGATGTGTTAGGTTATAATAGATAGATTGTAAGGTTTTATTAGTATTTATTTTCTACGCCGTCTATTTTAATATACATTTTTACCATCCGCTTTGTCTCTAACCGTATTAATAATATGCCCTTTACAACAAACGATATTAATTCTTAGACGGCTCAAGATATCATGAGTCGGCGATTCCATCTTAATTTTAAAGGGGTTCCATGGCTTGTCAATGAAAGGTCCGATGTCGGTTGCAGCTGGTTTATCATCTTTGCTTTATCATCTATGTTTAATGTATCATTTCGTATGATTGAATTTATATCATTATCTATAGAGTTCAATACCTTATGTACAGGTCTTTCATAAACTTTGGATTGATAAAGATAATGTACCAGTTCTTCAGTAACAAGAACCATTCGTTTTACCATATTTTTAAATTCCAGCAGCTTTACCAAAAGCCTGTCCTGTCAAACTACCAAATAATGAAAGTACTGGTGCTAAAGTAATGGTAAAAACCATCCTTTCTCTATTAGCAAGTTTCTTTACTGTTTAACTGCTGTGTTCTTGACAGCCAACTCTCTCAATAATGACCTGTATCGTCTAAGTTTCTGCTTTTGTATGTTCGTCATTGGAACGTTATCCTTTACAAAGTTTGAAGCAAATTCATAAATACTCAAGATAAATTAATTTTTAGCTCCCGCTATTATTCCTTTAGTCTGTTTACGTGTAGTTTTTGGTAATGCACATAGCAATTCTTGCAGTTGTTTAATTCTAAGTGTCATGATGAATAAATGAAAAGAGATTGTGAGTACAACGTATAAAAACTGTTTATTTCTACATCCATTTAGATATAACATCAACTTTCTTCACACTACAGTGATAATAATTGTTAATATGAAACAGACATGATGGAGTCGATTTTGGAAGCTGATTAACTTTGGGGCATCCAAACAATTCCAGATTGTAACTTAATTAATCATTCTTACTGAAAAGTTATTAACACAAACTTTATGTTTCAATAACACAAGAAGAATATTTTAGTACAACATCACAAGACTGTCACTCAGGTATTTTGTGTGGTTATCAAAAAGTATGTAAAGAAGATACACATAATGATGAATTAAGTGACTATTTATTTAAATAAATGCGTGAAAAAACGATCATTTATATGCAGGTTTTGATCTTCAGTCTCTGTAAATTAATATTCCTTTTGAAGAAATAATGTAACTAACACTGAATCACTTATATCGGAATAAAAATAATATAACAGTGTTTGTCAAGTATGCTTCCAGCAACTGTTGTAATACGTCACAAAGGAATTTTATTTCTTGTTAAACAACATTATGTATGATAAAATTGATTGAGTTCCAATGACATCAAGATTAGCATCGTAACTTGAAATTCTATTCCTTCGGTATTACAAAAAACAGCGGTTGAAATATCGTCCTTTTAATTTCTAGCTTGTATGTTATCGGAGATATGTTGATGGTAAACATGACATCTTGCACCCACGCACCTGGTCAAGTAATAATACCCAGGTGCATACCATCCGGGTCCACTTAGTATGGGTGCAAAGTTTCAGGTGTCCAGGCTCTTTCCTGTTGGAGCTATCGCAGTCACGATTTTTTTCTATGTGGTTTATCGCTGGCTTGCCTCATTAGAAAGATGTGCACGCACGTGAATAAGTAATAATACCCAGGTCTGCATTCTCATGGTCCACTTAATATGTGTACAAAATTTCAAGATAACTCCAAGAGGAAATATTCTAGAAAGGGTAGTCACACACAGACACGCCCTTTTATTATTATAGATGACTATGTGTATTCTGAACCCAATTTAGCATAAAAGTATAACCCTATTACTTTTGTTGCTCATTTATGGGATGTGTCTGTTTATAAAGATAAATTTCCTTCTATCTTGTCCTCCGAGCTTAAACGTAAATAGTAAAAGCAAATAATAAAGAAACAAACCTCTTTTAATTAACGAGGTCTCTAAAGTAGAAAACAACAAATATTTATTCCAATTTTGAAGTTTATACAATTTATTTTATACTTTCAGCACATAGCCTCTTAACCACAATATTAGGTTATACTTTTATTGCTAAACAACATAATATAAAAACCATTGTTGGATTGCACTGTTACTAAAACACACTGTCTTTTCTATATATTAGAAGTTGTAATATAAGGAACCACTTATTTTCTATGTGGATTTTCGCTATATTGCCTCATTAAAAAGATAGCTAATAATATCCGGGTGCAGACCTTCGGTGTCCACTTAGTATGGGTGCAAAATGTTATGTTTCTAGGTTATTT
>NW_013743153.1:0-3592 GCF_000517525.1 Limulus polyphemus
TCCACCTATATATGTAGCCGAACACTGTGTACATGTAAGTTCATAGATAGTATTTTAAGTGTTGGATCCACCTATATATGTGACCGAACACTGTGTACATGTAAGTTCATAGACAGTGTGTTTAAGTGTTGGATCCACCTACATATGTGGTCACCAGTGTATATATGTGGCCGAACACTGTGTACATGTAAGTTCATAGATAGTATTTAACTGTTGGATCCACCTATATATATGGTCGAACACTGTGTACATGTAAGTTCTTAGACAGTGTTTTTAACTTTTGGATTCTCTTATATATGTGGCCGAACACTGTGTACATGTAAGTTCATAGACAGTGTGTTTAAGTGTTGGATCCACCTATATATATGTGGTCGAACACTGTGTACATGTAAGTTCATAGACAGTGTTTTTAAGTGTGCAGGACTTCTGTAAGCCATTCGTCTTCGCAAAACACTTTTTGGAATTGCATTGATGTTTTTATTGTTTGACTATACACGTATCACGTACACTTTTCCGTTATATTGTTGTAGTTGTATTTCGTTTTCGGTTACTATATTTTAAAATCAGTTTCGTAAACTGTGACGTTCATAGAACCTTGATAAAGGCGTAAGCCGAAACGTCAGGTACAACTAATTGAAAATTTTTCTGAAGTTGTCTGTCGTCTTCATTAAATAAAGAGTAACGTTGTGAAAAATCTCTCCTGTCAATCCACTCTGAGGTATATCCAGGTGATAGTGAATTAACTTCAGAGCTATACTGGATAGGCCCGCTAGGTAACAGGATATTTGCTAAAGATAATTTTAAATCTCATAGAATCTGAGTCGATGTAAAACAAAGTAACGAAGCTGGACACAAAGCATAATTCAAAATGCATAGTTTTCAGAACACTAAACACAAATACACCTGTGTGTTCTTGTTTCAATATTAACCACATCAGACTATCTTGAGTAGATATCGTCTTTTTTGGTTAACTCCTTCTATCGTCCTAACTAGACCAACTCAAGATATTTCAGACTATAATGATCAAATTTAAGATTCCTTAGCACGCAAGAAACCACTCATTTACCTAAAGTGACCAGTACTAACCACGTTTCTGGTTACCTTACAACGTAGGTGGTGCCATAACCTCTGGGTATCACCTGAACAATCACTGAAAGAGACTGCTGTCGATATCCTTACACAATGTATAGTATTTCCCAATATCCTTCTCATGGAGGAACAGGTAGTGTCTACTTCAAGACAACAAAGGTAGCTTAAAACAAAATCAACTTAACAGCTTTCTCGGCCAAAATAGTGTGTGAAAACCTTCACATATACCGAACAAAGAGTATATTCAGAAGAAGACAGAAATATATGGTATATTACACATCCAAAGTGGTATTCAATCTAGTTCTGACTCCTCAGCATTATAGACACCACATATCTCAGTATGATTTATAGTTCTAACACTAACTTCTGGTTAATTAAATTGATCACAGCATTTTGAATGATGAGTTTGAATTTTCTTGAATTATACGTTTGAAATATCATTTAAAAACAACAGGGCATAATATAAATAGCGAATACATGTATCTGGCTGTTACAAAAGATGTTTTGTAAAATATCAAGGTTTTTATTTATAGTACTGTTACATATATATTATTTTATTGTACACCTAGGTGCTTCAATGTTTCTCTATCACCTCGACAGAAACAACTGGAACTTCTATGGAACTATGTTGGAGCCACGTAATTACCATGCAGCAGCATATTTTCATGGAAAAGTTTACCTGTTTGGTAATTAATATATAATATCTTGCTAAAACCTTATTTCAATGTTCGTCAATGAAATTATTAACTTACATTCTGTGTGTGTGATTTAAGTCATGCACATTTTAGTTTCATGACTTAGAAATAGAACAAATGTTAAGCAGTAAGGTATGAGTATATGTAAATATATATATATATATAGAGAGAGAGAGAGAGATAAACTGTATTCAAAACAATTATGGTGAGGAAAAAGAATAAAATACTAACTATTTATCGTGTGAAAGTGGATTGCACCACCAGGGCACAATGACGTGTTGGTAGTTTACACTGTAATTTGTAGTAGGACGAAAACATTCATAGTTAATTGAACTTAAACACCACATATCAAATGTGCTATTTTATGTCGAGTAGTCAGTTAGAGCCCACTAACTGGAGGCTTGTAGAGTATCAAGTTATGGAATATATCTTTTTCTTTTTTTTCTCTGAACTCTGGTTCATAACAGCAGTCTTATTACAAGTCGCTACTACACTACACAAGACAAAACAAACCAAGTGGTTGGGAACTAGTAAAAAAAGTATAGAAAAACCTTTGGTATATTTCTCTTATGTGTTCAATGTGCTCTGCCTTGTGAGCTATGCTAAAAGAAAGTTAAAATATAAAATAACCTTGATCACTCAAGCAAAGTTCTAACACTCAAAATTTAAAGAATGCAAAGAGTCACAAGTTATATTTTCTGCATCCAAGCTGAACAGAAAGAGAAAATACAGATATTTCGAGAAAATTGATATTTTAACTAGTGGGAGAGGTGGGTATACCTTTCTACTACACAAGCATATAGAGATCTAAGTTTTGTTGTCATTCCACGTGATAAATTGTGGCTAGACTCCGTGTTTCAGTCGAAGCTGTATCGAAGAGACTCTGAAGAGAGTATGTAAAAGTAGCACTGTTAATAATAGAAGTGGTCGATATAGAAAACCAAATATTTCCAAAAATGATTTTAAGTATCTGAGGATGCGTTCTTTACTAGATATATGATAGTTAAGTACTAATCTTAATTAGTTATATTTGTCATAAGACATTAGTGTTTGTCCTATTACAAATATAATAGACATAATACTAATCTCTTAAAATAAGTGTAATAAATTAAAACCATGCTTTGCCAGCTTGGTAAGGATGTTGACACTATAACTTTGTTGTAAGGATAAATGTTGTTAATAACAATGCTGTAAATATAGGTGTGAATGTCATTCCGAAAATAATAATATACACATTAAGATAAAGTGGTCTCAGTGGACGAAAAACCCCGCAGAGAATAAACAACCAAACCAAAAGACTATAAATATTGGAACTAGCAAAGCTGGAGACTTCCGCTTTTTTCTGTGCTAATATTTTGTACCATTACGAAATTTTCTATCTAGCTGCCATTACTGATTGTTTGTGGCTAGAGTATGTGTATCATTTGTGTTACTCTTTGTACATAACCTAAGAAACAGTTTGAACTCTCTGTAAGCTATTCACAATCACTTGTGATTATTAGTTATTATGTTTACAAAATGTTTCATAGTAATAATCACTTATGATCACTAGGTGGCTACAATCCGCTACATTGTATTAAAGGAAAGATGCAAGCAACGTCAACCACATTTCAGTTGACACTGGATGTTAAACAGTGGAGACGGAGAGCAGACATGGCAAGCGCTAGAGCACACCATGGTGTGACAATTATGGATGAAAGAATCTTTGTGTTTGGTGGAAAAGACTCAAACGGAAAGTAAGAAAAGTTTTAACTAATCCACTGTTGTTCTTTGGTGTAAAGATTTAAACAGAAAGTAAGAAAGGTTTT
>NW_013743154.1:0-3439 GCF_000517525.1 Limulus polyphemus
TATCGTACAAAAAACAAAGTTGATAAATGGATGCTGTGTTAAACTGAACATTTTTTGTTGTTGTTAAAGCAGAAATGTTTTTAAAAAACGAAACGGTGAAATTAATATACTCTCGATGAATCAGAAATATTCTTTTTTTACTATTAATATTTTAAAATTCTTATCAGATGCATAAACGTATTGTACTGTCTTATTACATGGCCAGGTGGATAAGGCGCTCGACTCGCAATCTGAGGGTCGCGGGTACAAATCCCCGTCCCACCAAACATGCTCGCCCTTTCAGCCGTGGGGGCGATATTATGTGACGATCAATCCCACTATTCATTGGTAAAAGAGTAGCCCAAGAGTTTGCGGTGGGTGGTGATGACTAGCTGCCTTCCCTCTAGTCTTACACTGCTAAATTATGGACGGCTAGCGCAGATAGCCCTCGTGTAGCTTTGCGCGAAATTCAAAAACAATACAAAAAACAAATTGTCTTATTATCATATCTGCTTCCATGCTTCCTAAAGAAAACTAAAAAAAATTTCTTGTAGAACTCCTGATCAACATATTCAGAATTGTGTACGCAATTTCTTTTTGACAGTTTAAAAAATGACACATTGAAAACTCAGTTGTTTCGCTCGGGTAAATTTTATATAAGTTAGTAAAAGGTATTAACTGTATAAAATGGAAACGGGAAAGATAATTACCTCTGATCTAACCAAGTTAGCTACCTGCATAGCTCAAAACTATAATAATAATGATGATGATAACAATGCAGTAAATAATGTAGTTAATCTAATATATTGCTCTAACTAGGAGTATGTACTGTCAAAAACTTATAATGATTAGATTTGGTTAAATTGATCCATTAGTTGGGTGCCCTCGCTGTTACAAACATTTTCCATCATAAGTTAGGGATGGTATTTCGAATAAATCCACTTTCTTTCTTTGTAAAACCCGAGATAGCTAATTAATCGAATTTAAATTAAAGTAAAAATCTTACCGTCCCTACTTACGTTTTTCTTTTTATATATCATTAATATTATACGTTAGCTATAACCGTTTGACATTGTAACGATGAGAAACTTACACCCTGGATATATTATTACTAAAGTAATAATATATAGTGGTATAATTTACATTGATTATAATTTATACTGTATCGTCTTTGTTGTTATTCAAGCAACTACTCCTCTTTCTCGTCCCAAACTCACTTATACTTTTCAGAGGATTATATAACAAGCTGTACTGGACATATAATTAATGTATTTTATAGGAAACTGTTTCCCTTTCCAGAAAATTTATCAAGTGCATACTTATTTTATTTTTTAAATAAAAATAATAACTTCACTTATCATTATTATTATTTTTTTATGAAAACAATTTTGTTTGTTGTTGAATTTCGTACAAAGCTACTCAAGAGCTATCTGCGTCAGCCGTCCCTAATTTTGAAGAGATAAATTATGGAAAAACAGCTTGTGAACTCTTTCCACCGCCAACTCTTGGGCTACTTTTATCAGATCGAATAGTGGGATTTGACCATCATTCTTATAACTAACGCAGCCCGCAAATTGATTCTTATTTTTCTTTTTTTTTAGGTAAAGGTGCAGTAGCCGTGAAACCTCAGTTCCATAGTCTAACATTAGCCATAGGGCCACGTTTGACTCAAGATTTTATGCAGTAATTTATTTTTAACAATGCATAAACGTTTTAAAGGGTATAAAAGTTATAAAAAAATAATTACAAATAATATCTTATCTAAACGTTTGAGAATTAGTTACAACATAAGCATGTTTTCTAAACTGATTAAAGTGTGATGGGTAAACATTCTTTCAAATTTTGGACTGGCGGATCTAATGAAAAGCTAAGAATAACACAAGCTTCAAAAGCAGTTTTAAAGAATCAGGTATAATTTGGTTTCTAAAAAAAAATGTAAATTTCTAAAAGAAAACGTTTGGAGTAAGGACACGGCAAAACTTTAAGTTATCATTGAAAAGTGGATTTACCAGTAAATAACAAAATGTATTTTATGACTTAAGACTTTTTTCACGATAATTAAGAGAGTTATGAGTTAAACTAATATGTCTATCTTATATTCATAAAAACGCAAAAATATTTTTCGGGTGCAAAATAAATATACCGAAAAAAATGATATGATAAAAATACACTAATTTAATAGAACATGTAAAAGAATGATATCGCTACTGCGTTCTAGTGTTTGTTTCTAATGCACTAGTCTTCCGTTACAGAATAATAGAATATCGATTTTACAACTTTTATTTCAATTACGCGCTATCTGACTCTTTTCTTTTTCAAACGCGGCTGAAATCTAATCGGATTTTTCAAGGTTTCCTATTGCAAAAAATGGGCTAAGTTTTAGTTGCGTATTAATCAACTGTAAACCTTGTGATAACTAACCTGCAAAACATGTGCACAACATGAAGAATATCCAAAACGAAGTGGTATTTATCACAACTAACGAATTTGAAAACATAAGATAATTTTTAGCACTACATGGCGTTACAGCAGTATTTTTAAATGTAAATAATAACTATTTTTTGAGTTGATTTATAATTGCATGACTTTGATTGTAATTATTGGTTAATTACGCTAAATTGGAACTAATTTAACTCTCCTAAACTGATCAGAACTTATGGGTATTACTAAGAAAACAAAAAGGATATCTCAAATGATGATTTAATTAATATAGACACTATAAATTTTCACTTTTCTAGCTTTTCTCTATTGTAAAACATATTATTATCATGACTCATCTTTCTTTAATCTACAGTATATTACGCCTTAAAGCTGTTTATTACCCATTAGATTAATCTAAATACTTTATTAATTTAAAAAATCCGTTGGTGACTCCCCTTTATACAATTTTAACTGACTTTGGTTATAATTAGAATATTCAGCATCATTGTGTCCAGAAGCTCATCCTCAATGTCACTAGATGGAAGCACAAACCAACAAGGAACAAAGACTTGACTTGCTTATAGAGTTCCATATACAACACTCATTAGATTAAACTACATGCTTTATATTAATACACTAGTGAATCACCTTTACTAATATATGTACAATTTTAACTTACTTTCGTTATAATTAGGATGGTTCAGCATTATTGTCATAATCAATATCATTAAATGAAAGCACAAAACAAATCTGTTCAAAAATTTGGCTTGTTCGTAAAATGTCACATCTTCAAATGTCGCCACTTTATCTCAATTAAGTTTACCTTCGAAATAAATGTAGAGTTGTTTGATTTAAAATTCTAAAAAATAATCATATTAATAACAATGTTATTATGTCGTATTTTGTTTCTATCGATTATTTCTTCATTTGCTGAAAAATACTGACTGAATAATTGGAAAAGAATGTATCAGATCTAACTTATATGCAATCCAATTCAACAAAAATACATTATGTAGTTTATGATATTGTTACGTTTCCG
>NW_013743155.1:0-5251 GCF_000517525.1 Limulus polyphemus
TTTAGGAAACAAGAAGAGTGACCACAGTTGTGGTTGGAGAGAAAGAAAAGTAACAAAAGAGTGACCACAGTAACGGTTGGAACAGAAAGAAAAGAAAGAAGAAGAAAGACTACAGCAGTGGTTAAAGTAGAAAGAAAGGAAACAAAAAGAACAACAAAATAAACAAAAAAGAGTAGAAAAAATAAACTAGAAAAGAGTAAAAAAAATAAACAAGAAGAGAGTAGAAAAAATAAACTAGAAAAGAGTAAAAAAAATAAACAAGAAGAGAGTAGAAAAAATAAACTAGAAAAGAGTAGAAAAAATAAAGAAGAAAATAATATAAAAAATAAACAAGATAAGAGAATACAACTGTTCTTAGAGGAGAAAGGAAATAAACAAGATAAGAGAATATAACAGTTCTTAGAGAAGAATGAAAAGGAAACAAAAGAGAGAAATAAGATATACTACAACAGTGGTGTGTGTAGGAAGAAAAGAAACATAAAGAACGACAAAAAAAAGAAGAGAGAAGAACAAGATAAGAGACTACAGTAGTGGTTAGAGTGTAAAGAAAAGAAAGAAAAAGAACGAGAATATAAAGAAGAAAGACCACAGCAATTGTTAGACAAGAAAGAAAAGAAACAAAAAGAACGAGAAAATAAACAAGAAGAGAGACTAAGGCAGTTGTTAGAGGAGAAACAAATGAAACAAGAAGATAGACTAGAGAAGAGGTTAGAGTAGAAAGAAAAGAAACACGAAGGACGCATAAATAAACAAGAAGAGAGAATACAGCATTTGTTAGAGGAGAGAGAAAAGAAATAAGAAGAGAGATAAATAAGAGATACTACAAAAGTGGTATGAGAAAAGAAAAGAAACAAGAAGAAGGAGAAAATAAAAAAGAAGAGAGATTACAGCAGTTGTTGGAGGAGAAAAAAGGGAAACAAGAAGAGAGACTAGAGCAGTGGTTAGAGTACAGACAAAAGAAACATGAAGAACGAATAAATAAACAAAAGAGAGAATACAGAATTTGGTAGAGGAGAAAGAAAAAACTAGAAGAGAGACTACAGTAGTAGTTAGAGTAGAAAGAAATGAAACAAGAAGAAAGAAATAAGAGATACTACAACAGTGGTGTGAGTAGGAAGAAAAGAAACATGAAGAACGACAAAATAAACAAGAATAGAGAATACAGTAGTTGTTAGAGGAGACAGAAAAAACAAGAAGAAATAAACAAGATAGACTACAGGATAGACTGGAGGATGATAATGTTTGGGGTGAAGGTTCTCCCTCTAGCATTTGGCCTCAGAGAGTTCCCCTACCTGAGGCTGCAGTTGTGCTGTGGGGTTTTAGATAGATTGGATTTGGTTTGACTTGAACCACCATATTAGCACATCCCTTCTGTCCATCAGTTGGATGTTGGCTTTCTGGATGTATGAGTACTTGTGGATTTATGCGCATGTGCCCCGTTTATTAGATCAGTTTGAACAGTATATAAGTTCTGTTTTACTGAACTAGAGGTGAAGACCTTCCTCTTTACCACAGGTTGGAAGGTGTCATCCCAATGTTGCTTGGTTTTGGGCTGGAGTTGACCAGCCTTGTATGGCCTGTTGCACTTTAGTCACTCTACACCTTGGAGCACATCCATTTACACTTTCCTGTCTGTAGATGGGTCTTCTAAAGTATTTCTTCACCAAGGTTGAGATTCCAGTATATTGTGGTTTGGATTCAAACCCACCTGGTTTTTCTCTCCCCTTTTAGTTGTGCTCCCTCCAATTTATACCTATGTATGTGATACTTATTAACACTCTGGACACAGACTATACCTTGTACAGAAGTGGTGCAATCTCCCACGTGTGTTCCTCTCCCAATGGGGATCAAACTTCATGGTGTTCTTCGGATGATTTCAAAGAATACTTATTTTTATCCATCGCACCAGTCCCTCTGCCTATTCAATGTGGGATTCTAGTTCTACATGTGAGAAGAGGTAATGTACCATATTGGAAGTTATTATTTTCATATAATAACATATATTTCCAATAGGTACTTACATCTCACACTTTCCACCTTTTCTTAACATCTATAACTTATTCTTCCTTTTTGCCTACTCTTGAAGTGATAGTTCAGTAAAATCAAATAACGGGAGTCAGAGGCATTGAGAGGGTGTGTTGCATTTCTATTTAGGGAGGGTTGTCACATGATGATTTACATTTGAGAAGCAGTAAACCACATTGATCGTGAGGTATGTGGAGCCCAAGGCTTATGGCATGCGAAAATAAATTGCATATAGAGTGCAGCAGTGAATGAGAATAGCTATGCATGTGAGAGAAGGTATCTATTGGAAATATATTTTCAGTATAGGAAAGTAATAACTTTTATACACTTTATTAACTGATTCTTTGATATGCTGAGATGGGACCTAAAATGAATAATTTTGTTCTTCTATATAATTCAAAAGAGTGAATCAGTTGTATTCATTTTCATTTTAGGTAGTGTTCTTGTCTGATATCTTCATGGTGCGATCACAGTTTGAATGGATGTTGGATACATTTCTTGAACTTCACCGTGTGCATCCAGCTGAATATGAAATCATGGCCCAGTATTTAATTGTTGGCATCAGTAAAGCAGCAGCTGTCTTAAGAGTAATAATTACTATTCTTTAATTATTTTTCTTTCTTTGAAAGTGTTAGTTTCTATTGGAATAATAACGCTCTGTAATAATAATGATTATTTAATTCTAAATATATATATCACAACAATAACTTCTTTAAATTTCTAACATCTTGACAATAGATTTATAAGGGGTAAATGAAGTCAACTAATGATGACAAAGATGGTGGTTATGATGAAAAACATTTGATGAATGAGGTGTATGTTTTAGAACACCATTAGTCCATTCTCTGCAAAGTCTGAGAACAAGGTTTATTAAAGTATATCACTACCAGTGAAGCAAATTCTGATGTTATTTGAAAACATGTAGTGTAAAAAACATTGAGAATAGATGAGCAGTAGAATAGGCATGTATAAACCATGAATTGAGTTAGAACGTACGATCCAAATGTTGATATTCTTTTCAAACAAACAGTAACACAAATACATTTACACATAAAATAACACAAAACGAAAATACAAAATAGTACATTAGTCACACTTTAGAGCACATGAACTAATGATAGCTGGTTGTTTTGCCATAATGATAATTAAAACACTTTTAACAGGAAGAGTGTCTGTATACTGTTTAGATAAGGATGGTCTGTTGTGATTTTCAAGGTTTGTAGATCAATGTATGATGATGGTGAAGTTGTTCATTGGTATGTGCGCTCAAACTTGAAAACGTCTGCTGATTCGATGAAGTTATCTTATGATAAGAGATCTACTGAAGTTAGTTTTGTACCAGGAGACAAGGTGTGGTTGTATAATCCCAGGAAGACCAAAGGGAAGTCTCCTAAGTTGTCTTCTCCATGGGAAGGCCCATATGACATAGTGGATCGTCTCTCAGACGTGACTTTCCGGATAAAATGTGGTCGGCGAGGTAAGCCAAAGGTGGTGCATGCCAACAGGCTTTGGCGTTATCACGGTCCAGGACATTTCAGTTGTGAAGAAGTGAACATCGAAACAAATGACGCTGCTGAAGACGTGTCACCTGAAAAAACCACTGTCGAAGAAGGAACTCTACTCAGTTTTCAGAAGGGAAACAGCGAAGCCCTTGATGAAGTTAACTTCAATCACTAATGTGACTGTTACCAATGGTAGGACGTTTCCTGATGAAGCAGATGAACCCCACATGAAGCAGAAGCCAACAGGATGGAGACCAGTACGGAAAAAGATACGTCCTATAAAATTAAGAGACTTTGTTGAATTTTGATTTTGTGTTTGTAAATTCTGTACATTTAATTAAGTTATTGTGAATTGTTTATTGGTTTAATGTAAGTGGCTATTGTTCGGGACGAACAATATTAAGGAGGGGCAGTGTTACGACAGCGGGGGTCACTTGACGCTAGTAACACGTCATATTCTCGAAGGTTCATGAAGTCTCGAGAGGCTACTAGATATGCGGTAGTCTTGTATATATAAGACTGGTAAGAACTGACGGCAACAAGGTAAAGTAACGAATGGAATTGAACTGTGGACAGAGAGAGACATATTGTTGAGTCGAGCACGTGAGGCATTCGTTGTGAATTATAGCGTTTGTTATAGTGTGACTGTGAAAATTAAGTGTATTGCAAAGTTTTATTCAGAAAGAATAAACCAGTTTTATTTAAGAAAGGACTTGTATTGCTAAAGTTTCCTCGGAAAGAATTTTTATAGAAAATTAACTAACGACCAGAGACGTAACAATATCTTAATATCCAATGTATTGTATTTGTACATCAATATGCTTTGAGTGCTTTGATTGGTTAAATTTTTCTGGTACCCAATGTTTGAAGGTATTTTGAGTATAATCATTGGTTACTAAACCTTTCTACCAGTAAAACTTTGGTAAATGTGTCTCAGTATTCCTGACTGACTAAATCTTTCTTTTAATAAAGTTTGGTAAACGTATCTTGAGATTCCTGATCATCTACCAAACCTTTTTGTTAATAACGTTTGGTAAACGTATCTTGAGATTCCTGATCGTCTACCAAACCTTTTTGTTAATAACGTTTGGTAAACGTATCTTGAGATTCCTGATCGTCTACCAAACCTTTTTGTTAATAACGTTTGGTAAATGTATCTTGAGATTCCTGATCGTCTACCAAACCTTTTTGTTAATAACGTTTGGTAAATGTCTCTCAAGATTCCTGATCAACTACTAAACCTTTCTATTAATAAAATTTGATGAATGTGTTTTAAGTATCTTGATTAGCTACTGAATCTTTCTGTTAATAAAGCTTGGTGAATGTGTTTCGAGATTTCTGATTGGCTACTAAATCTCTGGTGAATGTGTTTAGAAGATTCCTGACTGGCTACTAAATCTTTGCTAATAAAATTTGATGAATGTGTTTTAAGTATCTTGATTGGCTATATAAACCTGTCTGTTCATAAAATTTGATGAATGTGTTTAACTTGATTGGCTATTAAACCTTTCAATTAATAAAATGAATGTGTTTTAAATATTTTGATTGACTACTAAACTTTTCTATTAATAAAATGAATGTGTTTTAAATATTTTGATTAGCTACTAAACCTTTCTATTTTAATAAAGTTTGATGAAAGTTTTAATAAAATTTGATGAATGTGTTTTAAGTATCTTGATTGGCTATATAAACCTGTCTGTTCATAAAATTTGATGAATGTGTTT
>NW_013743156.1:0-4874 GCF_000517525.1 Limulus polyphemus
GTACCTTTTTGTTATGGTAAATATCTTGGCTGTTGCAACGGCTGACATTTCTATGTACTAATTCTTTATTTTGTGGCTTTGATTTGCACAGTATGGCAACCTCAAGAATGTTACCTTGTTATCACATTTCCTGATTTGATATATGTATAAAATAACCATAAACATAATAGTATTAAAAACATTTAGAACCATAACTATACTTGCCTTAAGAAAGGAAACACATTACAATATAATTCTGATAAGGCCTCTCTTGTTGTGTCTATCAGCGGACGTTAGTTACGCTAACTTGTGGAATTTGTAATTCAAGAAATAAAATGCTTCGTTGAAGTGTACTGGACTTTGCATTCATATTATTCATATTATCAAAACAAATTTATCAATTAATAAAAAAATAATACAAATTTATCATACCATATAAAAACAGTACAAAATTATCAATCAAAGTAAGAATAGCTACAAATTCATCAATCAATATAAAATATCACCATATATATCACCAGTTAGCCATTGTGAAATCTCCTTATCTACAGGTTTTTGTCTGAATCTCCTCGCTGGTTGGTGTCCGTTGGACGTTATGAAGAAGCAACTGTAATTCTAACTAGAATTGCCAAGACAAGTGGATACCCTGTACCTACTGACCTCATGACGAAACTGAAGGTAGTTTTGTTTTAAGTTTTTAATACATTCTATTTTTTCCTTGTGCTAATAGTGCAGATTCCTAGTACAATAAAATTATAATTTTAATTGTATATTTGTCATAAAAATTAAATTAACTGATTGAATCCTGTGTTAATCCATGTTGTGTATTTGTTTCTCTGTGAACTCCTTCCACAGTTTTGAGCTAGCAGGACCACACTTGGCAGGTGTATTTGGGGTGGCACAGAATTGTCCTCATCAATATGGCGTAGCCTCCCTAACAAAGGAAAAACAAGGGGGAGGGCAAAAATGTACCCAGATGGCCACTCAAGCATGTTGGTGTGTAGGATTTTGTTTTCCTGTTTTCCCTCGGGGTCTCTTAAATGGTATCATTGTTTAATGTCAAAATGACACTAATATCTCAACGATCCCAGAATAGTCTCCCAGAATGATCAATAGAAATGGCGGCTATTAAATTAGATAATAAGGTCTGTCTGATCAATTTCTTCTGAAGAAAAAGAAGTATAGAGAGCATAGTGCAATTATGGCCAATACAGATGTCAGTGGCCTAAAAAGGTGTAGTAATAGATATTATTATGGAGTCAGTATGTTGAACAAATAGCAAGGAATCCATTCATCACACAACCTGTTTTTTCTGTATTTTGTACGTAGAGGTCAAGAGATCCTTAACATAGAATGAGAAAAATCCTGTAGATCGGATAGAAAGGTCTGTCTGTACTCCATCTGCAGCAGTGACACAAAGTACAGTAGTGTAACTATTGCAGAAGAGGTATTACCATCTTCCTTGCTTTTGAATTGGAAATGTTATTGTTTATCTTATCTACTGTATCTATATCTCCTCGATCCATCTAGGGCATGACTTCAACATGGATCCAACTGACACCAATAGCTATTACGACCTTTATCACAGCAATGATTACAGGCTAAAAAGGATGACAAGATGCTTTGATAAATTATTCACTAGGAAAAGAGAATTCTGTGTCCACTCTCCCCACCCACCATGGAGTACAGTGTATGATTTCAAGCGAAATGCACCCAAAGACCAGTACTAGACATAATATCAGCAACATTCATTGAGGACGTTTGGTACTGGCACTTGGTTGACTCTAGCCACAATTGACCCTATGATTGACCATTACTGTGTAAGGAGTACAAGGCCAAAGTTTTGTTTCTAAAGACCAAAGCACACGACTCAGGCACCACTCTACCACTAAGTTAATCTACCCCCTTCTAGATTCGCCACGCACGGCAAACATGTAAGTGGATGTTTGGATCCCCAAAAAAGGTAAGCTGTACAGGCAAAACCTTCCCTTAGGTAATCCTGTAATCAAGTACAGGAACCACATCAAAGTGTTAAGAACAATAACAGTCACAACGAATGAAATTGGCTTGTATAGTATTAAACATTAAAAGTAAAAGAACAACATTATTATGGCTAATTAAACGACTGAGTTTGTTGGCTTTTACAATTTGTAGATTACAGTGTCATGAAATATCTGTATCACAGAGTTTGGATTGGCGAATTATCAGTTTTTGTGAGAATAATATAGAGAATTATGAATATTGGTCTCATAATTACATGAGAACAACAAGGCATTCAGTGTAAGCTATGAACTTTAACAAACATTAAACTCAATACTTACAACGATACACAGGCTATTATTTATTTATTTCCATCGACAGCAAGTGCAAAAAACATAAAGGAAGAAGAAGAAACAACAACAACAACTTGAAGGATTTATTCCACTACAGCACTTTAAGGAAGCACTTCCTGATTGTAACACTTTCGTTAAAGGAAAACAATATTAGATCTTCTTTTATAAAATAACAAATAAAAATTATTGTTCAAAAGAAAACAATAATATCATTATTTCTAAACATACAAAATTACCGATACTTCTTTAAGCTAATAACTCTGATTTGATTATATTTAGTAAACATTTTGGCAAGTAAAAAATAACAAACAATAATAACACAGAAGTGAAATGTTTTCCAACCATTAATTATTTTTAGAAAATCTACTGCCTTATACCTAAGATCTCATTTGTTTAGTAACAGCTAAAATATGTTACTTACCTGCTAATGTATAATTTATCTGTAACAAAGACGTTATGTTGTTATATGATAATTACTTTTTATCAAGCATGACCAGTAAAACCGAGCGTATCCCACTGGCTAACGTGCAGATGTTCATCGTTCTGGTTCTGTAACAGAATAAAACAATAACAAGCCACCACCAATCTCGGTGGTTTGTAGTCAAATCATATTACAGGGTCAGACAAGAGACGTTGATGGGTGGTGATGACTATGACTAGCTACCTTTCATCTTGTCTACCAGTTTAAAATTAAGAAAGACTAGTGTAAATAATTCTTATGAATATTCAAAAACAAACAAATCCAAAAAGCATTGTCAAAAAAGTATTGTTTCTTACATTGTTATACTAGGATAAATAAGGTACTGCCATGAAAGCTGTACTCAAACTGAGCAAGCCATTAATGATGTGTCTCAACTCTGTCAAGTGTACTTAAACTCCAACAACGTCATCAAAACAAATATTAAAATTTTATATATTATCGTCAGCTTAGTGAGAGAACCGATTCTATAAATTACGTTTAGTAAGGTCATAAGAGTCGTATTACTATATTAGTATAAATTATATAAGGACGTAGAAACTGTCTCTCATATGTTATTTCTAAGAAGGAAGTAAAATATGTTGAGTTTAATATTGAAGATATTCAACCAATTTTTACTTTGTTTTGTTGAATTATATAATCGATCTTTACCTAGTCTTGCCCTTATAGATCATCCTTTAAAGCTCATTTCTCATATAACATAATGGTCATTTCTATATTATAGGATTTCCTGCGTCATAGGTTTTTATGCTTTGGTGATCAACGCTACAAACCTCTACGGAAATGAATTTCTCAACGTTTTCTTTCTCGGACTTGTTGATGTACCAGGAATTTTCCTATCTTTGTTTCTAATGGACTAACGTCATCTTCATGTCTATAGCTGGATTCAGTATCTTGATATCAGGTGGTTTTTCCACTGGTAAGTATTGATATTCTCACGTTAATGTTTCTTTCATTTATCATAAAACCTGTGTGAAAAAACCTTCAAATTTCTAGGAAGTGAAACTTATAATGTTTTATTATTTACAATTTTTCTTAAACTGTTGAATTTACTTAATCTAATTACTGGGTGGTTCAGAATATTTTAGAAGAAAGGTCCTAAGGAGAAAACATTTTTTATAATTCCAAGTATTAGCTTATTCTGATATAAGCACAATTTCTTCAAACATATGGACCGTTCTCATAACAGATGTTTTCATTTTCTTTTGACATTGAGCTCCTAATTATACTTAAATTAGCAACGTTAGCCGGTGTTGACCTAGTTTTTGATAAAACCCAACTTTATCTGTTTTCCCGTTCCATATTTCGATAGGTAAAAATATTTTGTGAATTTATGAAAGAAAAAAAACCTTAGGTTTCATTTTCGAAAATAAATTACGAACCTGTTTTAAATCAGCTCTTCCTAATGAACGATGTTTTTTTGTTTTTCTTCTCTGGCAAGGATAAACAGGCCCTTATGTAGAGTATTTAGATTATCTTATACAAGTATGGAACCGGGAAGAAAGAGAGTAGGTTTTTTGTTTGTTCTTTCTAAAACCCGGGCAACGCCGGGTAACGCTTCTAGTTTAAAATAATTTTATAAATTTGATACCATATTCACACTGTGACATATAAAATATTCTACAAACAAAATGCAAAATTGTACTTTACAATGTATCAAAAGAAAAAAATACACTTTTAGGTATCGAACCACTTCGAGATAAAAAAGTAGAATAAAATACATTCGCTCGCTTGAGTTTAATCACATTTTACACAATAACTAATATAATGTAAGCCTTACTCTTTTCACTTAGTATATTTTATGGTAGACAGCATAATTTTAGTTTATAGGTTAGGCCTACTGTTTGCTTTTTCACACACATTTTAATTTTACATACATTTCTTTTGAAGGTGAGGTTAAATATATTGTTACGACAGCGAAAGTCACGTGACCCTAGTAACACGTCATAATATTCCGGAAGGTTCTTGAATACTCGAGTGTTTACTAGATGTACGGTATTCTTGTATATAAGACCGCCAAGAAATGACGGCAACAATGGAATTGAATTGCAGACAGAGATACAGACGACAATTGAGTCAAGCGC
>NW_013743157.1:0-3832 GCF_000517525.1 Limulus polyphemus
AACATGATATAAACCCAAATTTCCATTCACTCGTTAATTTATCATCTAAGTTACAAATTGATCAAATTATGTTAAATATCACACTACTTATCTCTGTACAGCAAGAGAGGGATATCCGGCAGCGCCAGTTTTTATAGCATTGTTGCTTAAACTTATTTCAAACGTTTTACTCACTTACCGAGACTCGGATTCTGTTACGTCATCTTCAGGAGGAAAACATTTCTGCATGATTAAAAATAAAAGTTAAATTTGGCAAAAAATGGTACAAACATGCGTCGTGTGCAAAATTATTGTTGTTATTTTAAATTATTTGGTAAGAATAATGCAGGGTGCAGTATACGTAACGATAATAACTTAGTTTATTTCTTCGTTAACGGTTACTACGGGCTACTATCACTCGCACACAGTTGTAGGCCTAAGTTAACAAATAACGTATTCACTTTCAATAGAACTTTACTGTCTATTGGTACTACGAATAACGTACAAATGGAATTAATTACACAGTTTCACAGCTAATCGATAGATATCTGAATAAGTCAACATTAATTTTTGTCAATATCCAATACCTTATGTAGGGGTAAATATTTATTGGAATTACATTTTTATATCTAAGACAAAATAACTCTTTTTAAACAGTTTAATGTTCGTTTCAAAAACTATCTATTTTATATACGATTTCCTTATATATTTTTGACAGTTAGTAGAAATAAATAAAAATATTACGAAATAATTATCAGATAATATTATCAAATATAGTACATGCTGTAATTTCATAAATTTATATACGTTTATCTTATTTATTAATGATTAATATTTCTTTCCTGCTAGAGGGGGTACGACTTCTATAAACATTATCTTTCCTGCTTTGTGTCTCTTTAGATAAATACTGCAGTTTAAAAATAAATTATTTATTTAGAACATACGGTTTATGTAGCATGTGAATAAAATTTAAATACTTCACTCAACGGACCGAAAACTTATTCAATGCTTCACTGATTCTTGTATTTATAATGTATCCTCGTTTCTAAACATTACTCATCATGTTAGCAGCTCCCTCTAAAAAAACAAACTAAACTGAAACATTGAAAAATAATTCTTACAAAAATACAATTTATGCTAAACAAATTACAGATGGAAAAAAAAAGCAGAAACTTCCGTACTTTGCTTATAGTGTTTAAACCAAACAGTAGTACATTTTTTCATTATTTCCATGAGTATTTAGCATTAACAACAGGAAATATTTAAAGCCAATTCTACATTTGTCTTTTTTTTTCTCCACACCAAGTAACTAGTGTGTCATATGAATGATTTTTTTATGTGTCATAGTGTGACACTAATAACACAGGTTGCTGTATTTAATGTTACACAGTTTTCTGGTTTCATGTCCGTAATTTTGTATTTGAGATTGAAAACAAACATTTGAAGTAATTGTTGTAATGACGTCAAGTGTGTTTATAGTCGACAAAAGTTGTAGTGTTATTGTTTGGTTTGATTTTCGCGCAAAGCTACACGAGAGCTATCTGCGCTAGCCGTCCCTAATTTAGCAGTGATAGAATAATAGGAAATAGTGAACACAACTCACCGCCAACTCTTCGGCTACTCTTTTTTACCAACGAATAGTGGGATTGACCGTCACATAAAAACGCCCTCACGGCTGAAAGAGCGAGCACATTCGGTGACGGGGATTCGAACCCACGACCTACGGATTGCGAGTCGAGCACCTTAAACACCAGGCCTTGTAGTTTTAGTGATGTATTTTTTTATAATATTTCTGAATTATTTTGTAAGCATTCTTTCCAAAAAAAAAAAAAAAAATCCATGTGGCGGTGGGTGCTGCTGGCTGTCTTCCCTCTAGCTCAAAATTAGGGACGGCTCTACCTGAATCTTATGTGTGCTTAAGCAGCGGGAGTAGATGAGACGATTGATTGTTTGTTTGTTTAAATTATGCACAAAGCTACACAAGGGCTATCTGTGCTCTGCCCACCACGGGTATCGAAACCCGGTTTCTAGCGTTGTAAGTCCGCAGACATACCGCTGTGCCACTGGGGGGCGAGACGATTGAAGACAGAAGTTTGGTATGGTAAACACGTGTGAAGACAGGTCGGAAACCGTTTATGATTTAAGTGCTTTTCTCATAATTCTACACGCTTCTTCATTGTTTTACTTACAAAATATAAGTAAACGTTCTTTACCGCGTTGATTTATTTTAAAATATTCAAATACTTATTTAGCTGAAAACAATGTTTAAACTTTTTTTTTCGGGTGAAATGTGCGTAGAACGAAACCAAAACCTGATTGTGTATATGTATGTTATGACAAAGAATTAGTGGGTAATACAGAAAATAGATCTCACCGAAAAAGCTAATTCCCACGTCGGTAGAGGGCGCTGAACTTCCCCTATAACGCACGCCATTCGCCCCAAAGCAGCCAAACTAATCACCTGAAGATTTAGAGAAATACGTTGTTTTTATAACCTAGTAATGGTTTTAAAGCAACTTATTAAACAGTACATTTTTTTAAACAGAGAAACTGGACGATTATTATAGGATTAGGGCTATACTCTAATCTGTCAAAAGATAAGTCATGTTATAGAAATGCATTATTTCTTTCATCCTACAAATATTTTTAATGGCTGTTACGTAACTTAACAAAAGTGAACGAAACGGTAGAAAGGAAACTCCTCGTGATATAAAAATGATTTATAAATTATTATTTAAAATGGTTGTCAATATATGGGAAAGTTTAATATGAATGTTTTTGGACTACTAAGTTAGCATGCCAAGTTTGGTCTCGATCGGTCAACTAATTTAGGAGGAGATGCGTCCACAGACAGACAGAAAGTTTTCCTTGATATTGGATAGTTACCGTATCGGTATGGTTTAATAAGTATAGCGCGTATCTGAAGAACGTCTGTACTCCAGATTTTTATACTCAGCTGGATAATGGGTGGGATAAAATTCCCGGAAATAGGGGCGGTATTAACGAGGATAATTTATCATTTTGGACACGTAATCAGGTTTCTATTACCAGTTCTTTGCTTTAGTATACAGTGGCTTTTTTCAGTTGACCAATAAGCCTTCTATAATAAGACTATTAGTTTGGGTGTTAACTGTGAACAGGATTTTCGTGAAGAAAGGGGTATCGTTTTGTGTGTTAACATGGGTACACTGTTAATCAAGTGTGGGTTAGGGTCTTTTTTTTTTTGTCTATATGTATAGCTGTTTCTAAGAATATACCAATACTGCAAATTTTTCACGTTAATTGGAAAGATACGTCGTGTGTTATGCCGGATTTGTAATTATGGGATTTCTTTTTCTGGAATAAAAACATTTATATAACACAAGTTATTATATTTTTTTACAAACTTATTATTTCTGTAAACAACCTAAGAAGAAACTATTCGTTTAATATGTTATAGTTTTTTTTTAAATCATAATTTATAGAATGTGAAACAACTGAATCAATGTAAGTACTAACTGTTGTCAGGGGCAGAGGGGCTTTCCGATGTTCCTCCAGCCACTGAGGGACAAAAGTCGATTTGAGGCAGACCGTGGATACTATTCTCTCCAAGTGATCACTTCTGCTGGTCCTGGTTATTGGAGAGTCTCCAGAAAAGCAGTTTTGAAATGCTGTGGTTACCTGCAAACCGAAATATCTTTACTGTAATAGTAAGAATTCCGTTAAAAGGCCTGGAGATATATCTCTAACTAATATCTGAAGAGTTATCCTCAATTTAACTGATCAAAATCCGTTAATATCTCGGATTTACTTTACCCCTGGCAAACAGAAATAGATCCCTTAATTACGAATAAATTTTAAAAAATTCTAAACC
>NW_013743158.1:0-3437 GCF_000517525.1 Limulus polyphemus
ATGTAAACCAGTGTTATGAAGCTATAAACGTGATTACTAAGCATAACTCACTTATGTAAACCTGCGTAAAAAAGCTAGAAACGTGATTACTAAATATAACTCACTTATGTAAACCAGCGTTAAAAAGCTAGAAACGTAATTAGTAGACATAACTCACTTATGTAAACCTGCGTTAAAAAGCTAGAAACGTGATTACTAAATATAACTCACTTATGTAAATCAGCGTTAAGAAGTTAGAAACGTGATAAATAAACAAAACTCACTTATGTAAACCACTGTTAAGAAGCTATAGACGTGATTACTAAACACAACTCACTTATGTAAACCAACGTTAAGAAGCTATAAACGTGATTACTAAACACAACTACCTTATGTAAACCAGCGTCAAAAAGCTAGAAACGTGATTACTAAACATAACTCACTTATGTAAACGAACGTTAAGAAGCTAGAAACGTGATTACTAAACATAACTCACTTATGTAAACCAGCGTTAAAAAGCTAGAAACGTGATTAGTAGACATAACTCAGTTAGGTGAACCAGCGTTATGAAGCTAAAAACGTGATTAGTAAACATAACTCACTTATGTAAACCAGCGTTAAGAAGCTATAAACGTGATTACTAAACATTATTGACTTATGTAAACCAGCGTTAAGAAGCTAGAAACGTGATTACTAAACATAACTCACTTATTTAAACAAACGATAAAAAGATAGAAACGTGATTACTAGACATAACTCACTTATGTAAACCAGCGTTAAGAAGATATAAACGTGATTACTAAACATAACTCACTTATCTAAACCAGTGTTAAGAAGCTATAAACGTGATTACTAAACATAAATCACTTATGTAAATTAGCGTTAAGAATCTATAAACGTGAATGTTAAACATAACTCACTTATGTAAACCAGCGTTAAAAAGCTAGAAACGTGATTACTAAAGATAACTCACTTATGTAAAATAGCGTTAAGAAGTTACAAACACGATTACTAAACATAACTCTTTTATGTAAACCATCGTTAAGAAGCTAGAAACGTGATTACTAAACATAACTCACTTAAGTAAACCAGCGTTAAGAAGCTAGAAACGTGATTACTAAACATAACTCTCTTATTTAAACCAGTGTTACGAAGCTATAAACGTGATTACTAAACATAACTCACTTATGTAAACCAAAGTTAAGAAGATAGAAACATAATTACTAAACATAACTCACTTATGTAAACCAGCGTTAAGAAGTTACAAACACGATTACTAAACATAACTCACTTATGTAAACCAGTCAGTGTTAAAAAGATGGAAACGTGATTACTAAACATAACTCACTTTGGTAAACCAATGCTGAAAAAATAGAAACGTGATTACTAAACATAACTCACTTATGTAAACCAGCGTTAAAAAGCTAGAAACGTGATTATTAAACATAACTCACTTATGTAAACCAGCGTTAAAAAGCTAGAAACGTGATTAGTAGACATAACTCACTTATGTAAACCAGCGTTACTGAAGCTATAAACGAGATTAGTAAACACAACTCACCTGTGTAAACCAGTCAGGGTTAAGAAGCAGGAAACGTGATTACTAAACATAACACACTTATGCAAACTAGCATTAAAAAAATATAAACGTGAATGTTAAACATAACTCACTTATGTAAACCAGCGTAAAGAAGCTAGAAACGTAATAACTAAACATAACTCACTTATGTAAACCAGCGTTAAGAAGCTATAAACGTGATTACTAAACATAACTCACTCATGTAAACCAGCGTTAAAAAACTAGAAACGTTATACTAAACATAACTCACTTATGTAAACCAGCTTTAAAAAGCTAAAAACGTGATTACTAAACATAACTCACTTATGTAAATCAGCGTTAAAAAGCTAGAAACCTAATTAGTAGACATAACTCAATTATGTAAATCAGCGTTAAGAAGCTAAAACGTGATAACTAAACATGACTCACTTATGTAAACCAGTATAAAAAAGCTAGAAACGTGATTACTAAACATAACTCACTTATGTCAACCAGCGATAAAAAGCTAGAAACATGATTATTAGACATAACTCACTTATGTAAACCAGCGTTATGAAGCTATAAACGAGATTACTAAAATAACTCACTTATGTAAACCAGCGTAAAGAAGCTAGAAACGTAATAACTAAACATAAGTCACTTATGTAAACCAGCGTTAAGAAGCTAGAAACATGATTACTAAACATAACTCACCTATGTAAACCAATGTTGTAAAACTAGAAACGTGATTTCTAAACATAACTCACTTATGTAAACCAGTCAGTGTTAAAAAGCTGGAAACGTGATTACTAAACATAACTCACATACGTAAACTATCGTTAAGAAGCTAAAAACGTGATTACTAAACATAAACTTCTGATGTAAACCAGCGTTAAAAAGCTTGAAACTTGATTATTAAACATAACTCACTTATGTAAACAAGCGTTAAGAAGCTATAAACGTGATTATTAAACATAACTCACTTATGTAAACCAGCGTTAAGAAGCTGGAAACGTTATTACTAAACAAAACTCCATTATATAAACCAGCGTTAAGAAGCTGGAAACGTGATTAATAAACATAACTTACTTACGAAAACCAGCGTTGAGAAGCTCGAAACGTGATTATTTAACATAACTCACTTATGTAAACCAGCGTTAAGAAGCTATAAGCGTGATTACTAAACATGAGTCATTTATGTAAACAAGCGTTAAAAAGCTAGAAACATGATTACTAAACATAACTCACTTATGTAAACCAATGTTGAAAATCTAGAAACTTGATTACTAAACATAACTCACTTACGTAAACCACCGTTAAGAAGCTGGAAACCTGATTTCTAAACATAACTCACTTATGTAAACCAGCGTTAAGAAGTTACAAACGCGATTACAAAACATAACTCACTTATGCAAACCAGCGTTAAAAAAATATAAACGTGAATGTTAAACTTAACTCACTTATGTAAACCAGCGTTAAGAAGCTAGAAACATGATTACTAAACATAACTCACTTTTATAAACCAATGTTGAAAATCTAGAAACGTGATTACTAAACATAACTCACTTACGTAAACCAGCGTTAAGAAGTTACAAACGCGATTACTTAACGTAACTCACTTATGTAAATTAGCGTTAAGAAGCTATAAACGTGAATGTTAAACATAACTCACTTATGTAAACCAGCGTTAAGTAACTGGAAACCTGATTACTAAACATAACTCACTTATGTAAACCAGCGTTAAAAAGCTATAAACGTTATAACTAAACATAACTCACTTATGTAAACCAGCGTTAAAAAGCTAGAAACGTGATTACTAAACATAACACACTTATGAAACCAGCGTTAAGAAGCAAGAAACGTGATTACTAAACATAACTCACTTATTTAAACCAGTGTTAAGAAGCTATAAACGTGATTA
>NW_013743159.1:0-3428 GCF_000517525.1 Limulus polyphemus
TGGTGTGCAAGATTGGCAATATATGCAACAGGCAAAATCTAAATCTAGTAAACATTATAGGCCTGTTACGACGCCGGGGGTCACGTGACACTAGTAACACGTCATATTCTCGAAGGTTCCTGAAGCCTCGAGTGTTTACTAGATGTACGGTATTCTTGTATATAAGACGGCAAAGAACTGCAGACAGAGAGAGACTGACAATTGAGTCGAACAAGTGAGTCATTCGTGGTGAATTATAGCGTTTGTTTAAGCTATAGCGTAACCATGGAAATTAAGTGAATTTCAAAGTTGTATTCAGAAAGAATAAACTAGTTTTATTTAAGACAGGACTTGTATCGTTCAAGTTTCTTCGGAAAGAATTTTTACGGAAAATTAACTAACGACCAGAGACGTAACAGGCCTAATGTAGTGGTTTGTAATTGTAAATCATGTCTTACACCAACTAATGTACTACAATTTAGATCTAATTGCAGTTATAACTTTATTTATAAACCCTAGGTCCATCATCATACAAATTGTAGCCTATATTATATGCATACTTAGACCTATACTAACTACTGAGTATTGCACTGGGACAGATCTAATGACTAAGTTAATAGATCTAAAAGTTAGGCCTAATAAATCTAAATCTAGAATTGTTGAGACAGGGTTATATCTAGATCTGGGTAGATTCAATACAAGGTGCTTTCAATCTATGCACCGAAATCTAAGGTCTAGTTTAGATGTATAAAGCTAAATTTCTGTCATTATTATTATATCTAGATCCAAACCTAAGACTAAAAAAGATGGAAATAACAGGTCTAACATTAATGTTAGATCTAGATGTACTAGCGACTTAATCTAGCACCACTAATTAGTTAGCCCATATTTAAGTTTTCTCATTCTATCAAAACCTTTAATATTAAATATAGCCTTTGAGCCTCTAGGCTTATATTATGTTAAGATTACACCCTTCTTCACAGTGTGTGTAATTTTCATTGGAGCAATTTCAGACTTGTCTCCTGTAGTGTTCGTGTAGTTAAACCTATCTAGTTTTTAAATGTGATTTAGCTGTTGTGTCACATTAATTAACATGAGTATGGGTGGTCTAAATAATGGCAGTTAAAGTGAAACCAGGTCCAGATGTGCCTAACTAGTCCTGAGTTGCAACTATAATTGTATAATCTAAATATAATTTGAGGTTAGGAACTTAAGAAAGTAGAATGCTTCCTTTCATCTGATAATTTGCATGTTGCAACTAAATAGTGTAGTCAGTATTTATTAATCTATTCTTTAAGCTCATTATGTCTAAAAAAGAAAGTGGGGCACAGGGATGCAAAAGACGTCCACAATTTGCAGCATCGATGGAGGAGTCAAGCAAATTGATGAGAGCGTTCCTTGCTGGAAGTGATGACACCAGTAAGCCAGCATCTGTTCCTTTTGATGGCAGCAAAGAGGTCAAAGTGCAAGATTGGAAACATGCTATTTCATTTGAAAAAGAAAACAATGAAGAAACTGTTCTCTGTCCTGCTGAAAGCTACAATAACAATAAACAAGAGGATTCCACTTTGTCAGAAACAAATCCACAGAATAGTGTTACTAAGCTAAAAGAGGATGGTCTAATAAATATTTTAACACAGGGATATTGGAATTATTTAGTTTGATACAACAGACTCAACAGTTGTAACACATGCACATCGCATAGAAATTGTTAAAGTTGGAGCACATGAATTTCAACATAAAGAAGGTCCATTTGATGCCAAAGATGGGCGTTCTATGACTGCATTTTGATTCAAACAACGTCTTTTGAATGGACAAGAGGTCAATCGTTCCTTGTTGGTGTATTCACCTCTACATAAAGCAGCATACTGCTTTTGTTGTCTTCTTTTTTCATGTACATGTATGAAATCCGATAGTCGATCTGCTTTTAAATCACAGGGTGGATTCTCTAAGTGGAAAAAATTGAAAAGTTAAATGTCCGTGCAAATAGTGACAGTCATCGTGAGTCATTTGCTGCTTGGAAAGAAACTGAGCGCCGAATTCGTCTTCAAAGTGGCATTGATGAAGAGCTGCAAAGGCAAATTCAGCAAGAAAAAAAAATAAATGGAGAGATGTACTGCAACGGTTGCTGGATTGTACACAATATTTAGCTTCTCAGAATCTTGCATTTCGTGGTCATACTGAGGACGTAACCTCAAAAGAAAACCCTGGAAATTTCCTGTCATTTTTGCAGTTATTAGCAAAGTATGATCCAGTAATGAGAGAGCATTTAGAGTGTGTTAAAAACAAGCAAACGTCAACATCTTATCTTTCTCCTGAAATCCAAAATGAGTTTATAAATCTCATGGCTTCACATGTGCGAAATTATTGTTTGTCAGAAATTCGTAGAAACAAATACTGTGGTATTCTGTTTTATTCCACACCTGGTTTAGCCCATCGTGAGCAATTGGCCCAAGTGATTCGGTTTGTTGACATTGACTTTAAGACAAGAAAAGTAAAAGTCATTTATTGACTTTATATAGATAAAGGAAAAAGATGCTATCAATAATGAGAAAACAATAAGCACTAAGAAGCGGATGGAATTTTATTGAGTGATTGTTGTTCACAATGTAATGATAGTGCTGCTGTTATGTCAGGTCATCTGTCAGGCGTTCAACAAAGAATTCTGAACAAATATCCAAAAGCAGTGTTTATAAACTGTGACAACCATAGTTTGAACTTAGCATGTATTCATGCTACAAGTCAGGAAACAACAGTTATTACCTTTTTTTGGTATAATTGAAGCCATTTATATTTTCATTGCTCATTCAACAACTCGATGGGATGAACTGCAGCAGGAGCTTAAGATATTTGTCAAACGTGAATCAGGAACACGGCGGAGTGTAAGAGAAAAGGCAGTAAAAGTTGTACATGAAAAACTGGATGAATTGCTAGGACTATTAGAGCAATTAAGTGAGAATGGCAACTCGGCTGAAACAAAATGTGGTGCTCATAACATCCTGCAACGCATGCTTACATTTGGTTTTCTTGTACTTTTGCATTTTGGAGAAATCTTTTATCATCTATCACTCGAGTGCAGAAACGTCTTCAGGAACCAAAAATGAATTTTAGAGAAGCAGCAGCTGATCTTGATTCTTTGAAAGAGAAATTGATTGAATCACGTGAAAAGTCCTGTCAAGAAGCACTTAAAGCAGGAAAGAATCAATGTGAAACATGGGGATTGGCCATTGAAAGAAGAAAAATGCGTCGTAAACGAATGCCAGGTGAAAATACAGCTGATGCTGGATTGACTGGTGAACAGGAAATTTATCGCATCATGAAGGATGTTATTGATCGCTTGATTACAGAAATAACAGGAAGATTTTCTCGCTTACTAGATTTAGATTCACGGTTTGGATTTCTACTAGATGTGCAAAATATTGTTTCTGGAGATTTCGAAGACGGAAAAT
>NW_013743160.1:0-3425 GCF_000517525.1 Limulus polyphemus
GTCTCCTTCCTGACAAGCGACCGCTGAATTATATGTTAGTAGTTAAGTTTCATAATAATTTATTCCCCAGTAGCACAGCGGTATGTCTGTAAACTTTCAACACTAGAACTTGGGTTTCGATACCCATTCGGCAGAGCACAGATAATACATGAAAGTTTTAAAATTTGGAAAGCTACCAAAGGCTAATACGACCACGAATTTCTTTTATTGACTTTTGTTAATTGTGTCGTACGGTAGGAATGATGAAAAAAAATCTTGTTATGAGGAATTCCTACTGTTAGAAACAAAACATTAGATTTTATTATACAGTGTGATATATAGACGCTTTTAAAGATATGAGGAATGGCAATATTCCAAATCTAGATGGAGTTAAAGTCATTTATTCCAATACCTAGACTAATCTTTACAACACTATCATTTAAAGTATTCGTTGATGGTGACAACTGTTTTTCTTTCTATAAAAAATGCTGTTTGTTCAATAAATGAGTTTCACATTTTTTGTTTGTTTGTTTTTAAGTTTTAGGGCAAAGTCCTATACTTCAAAAGTAGTCCCTATGTTGAGGGAAGGTTTTAGATCCTTGCTGAAAACAGCTTCGTTTATCTTTCTGTTATGATTTTATTTAAATGTTTTAATGTTGAACATTTCAAGACCAAACTAATACTAATCATTAGCTACTACATCATGATAACCTGCAGTGAACATGTCATGCTTCTCTAAGATGTTAGCTACTACATCATGATAACCTGCAGTGAACATGTCATGCTTCTCTAAGATGTTAGCTACTACATCATGATAACCTGCAGTGAACATGCCATTCTTCTCTAGTATGTTAGCTACTAAATCATGATAACCTGCTAATTAACCTAACTAATACTAATTCTAACGAATCATTACCGTATGTCCTCCATTTATCTTTCTTATTATAACATTCTATCTTTCCAATAAATTATAATGTTATTCATATATTTTGATTACTCAAAATCTGTAGTTTTACAGTCACTGATTCTGTTACACTAACATTTAGATATATACTGTATAGAAGATCTTGTAATCATTTTTAAGATACGGTGCTCTTCAATAATAGAGTATCCTAGTTTTTGCTTTCCAGTATGTTGAAATTAATATTTTTGTAAGCTATGAAAGGAATAATACACATGCCATGTCGACGTGTAAAATTTTACCAGCATGAATACTCTGCTTATGATGTAAGCTTCTTTTGATAGCAGTGTCGTCAGTAACTAATGTTTTAGTTGGATTTTTAAAAAGAATGTACTGAAAACCGGATCTTTGGCCGGAATCGTAAGAGGAATTTCCTGTCAAAAGATCGACGAACCTCAACCAATAATTCGATACTGTTTAACAATAGGAACCCTGGTCACGACAAACGCGTCAAATTGTCCCAAGATACGAGAAGGACATGTATGGACAACGGTGAAACCATGTGCCGTTTTATCGAGCAAAAAAGTCGAGCTCCGACTTTTTTAAAAGTCGGAGCTCGAAATCAACATCGTTAAGAATTATAGGTTAGAATTTTACTGAACGTATTATCTCGCAAAAAAGACTTAGCTAATATTAAGCTAGAAAATATTTGTGTTTGTATGTAATATTATATAAATTATTCTTCACCTAAGATTAATAGTTTATTTCGAAATTGATTAAATATATTAAGGAAAGTGTTTGTTTGTTTGAAGTTATGCACAAACCTACACAATACGCTATCTGTGCTCTACCCACCACGGGTATCGAAACCCGGTTTCTAGCATTGTAAGTCCGCAGACATACCGCTGTGCCACTCGGGGGCTTAGGAAAATGACACGACTGTATTTCTGTTTCCATTTTAAAAGTTGTTAATACAGAACATTATTTTGTTCACATGTTATTTGTTGTTGCCAGTTTCCTGAGGTAACATGATTTACAAAATTATTTTGATAAACAAAAACTAATAAATGGTATTCCAAACCAACAACTTATTTGTTTTCTTGATATTATTCAGCCAAGGTCGTAGAGGTAAATAAACAGGGCAGTTATTAACATCTTTCACCTTCTACCCGAAGAAGTTTCTAAATGTAAAAATAAAACGGAAAAAGTTGTTTTAGTGCAAATCTACACACTGGACAACCTGCGCTCTGTCCACCAGAGGAAAGTCCCTACACATACCGCTGACCCACAGAGAGACAAAAAAGAAGAGAACAATTTTAAACAGGAACATTATAGAACAATAAAGAAACACAACAATTTAAAAGTAAAAAATAACAACAATCAAATAAAAAGTAATTGAAGTTAAAAATAAAAGTAATCATTTTATACAAAGAAATTCGCATGACTTTTGGGTTTACAATACACCGAAAACATATCTATACTGTTTTCGATTAGTATTGAAACTCTCAATCCGAATGGTACCATGCACGGTCGTGGCCTAAATGGCCACGTCAATTAGCCCTTCGATTCATGTATAGTTGTCCCTAATTTTGAACTTCCGATCAAAAAGAAGGCAGCCAACAGCAGCAAGCGCTGCCACGAGAGCTTTTACAGCTCTTTGAACTAAATAACGGGACTGACTATTACATTTAACAGCTGAAAGTGCTAATCATGTTCTGTGGCATCACATTTCCAGCCTTGAATCCATTAATGTGCTGTCAAACATGCTAGTTACCTTTTTTATTTTAGGTTTGTTAAGTATAACACATATCTATGGGATTTTGAAATGTTTTAGTGGTTTATAATGTTTGTTAAACTAATTATTGGTTTTGATTTTGGAGGCTTTTACAATAATGATTTCCGTAAACTCTTGTAATATTTTTATTTCGCGAAATGAAAAAGTAAATAATATTATTTCCGAATCGATTATAATATTTTCAATACGTAAAGTGAAAAGTTATTCATGGATTCTTTTATATTGGGATAAGGAAAATTCTCAATTAACTGTTTTACGTCCATTCTGCAAGTCAATGAGATCGAATTCGAAAAATTAAGTAGGTTTTATTAATTGTGACGGTTTCGGTATTCAAGTTAGCACCAAAAAATGTACTACGATAGGGGTCTCGATGTGTTAACTTCAAAAAAGTACACTTTACTGCCAAAATAACTCACCTCTCAATAGTGTTCAAACACAAAGATGCAAGTTTTAAGGGGTTAGCCAGACTTAGCCATCTTATAGTGGCAAATAAGCTTCAATAAACGTACTCGGCCATCTATGTCGACAGAACTCTCGAAAATCGTTGAAATAACGGCTTTATAAAGCTAAAGCACCAAATGTTATGTTAATATTACTTCGATAGATGAATTAGTCATAGTCTTCTTGATGAACAAACAAACTTGGAAATGGGCAGCAACTGCAGAAAGTCTAGTAGGACTAATCTCCGTTCACCTGAGCTACTTTTGAGTTTTTTTAACCCAGGTTACTTTTGTAGATTAGTCCGATAAC
>NW_013743161.1:0-3424 GCF_000517525.1 Limulus polyphemus
GTTGACATTATCAAGAAGTTATTTTCTTTTGTTTACGCATAGCTTGTGCATCGGAAGCTCTCCTTAAATGTACTTATATATGTCATTCATTAAGAATGCAAAAAACAAACAAAAAAGACGACTTCTAGAATTTACTGTATATCAACTGTAGAATATTCATTGTATTTATGACTGACTTTTAGACGCGCTTATTAACTGATTTACTGTTTAACTGGCGGATATGTTACTTTTTTACCAAACACATCTTTAAAACTTGATAAAGTATTTTTGTCTTGTATATTATTATTTTAATTTTGTTAGAATACGTGACGCTGCATAAGTATTAAATGAAACAAAAAGGTTGTTTTCGAAGCAATCTGTTCATGATAATCAAGTGTACTGAAGAACGAAGACATCCGGGTAACCTATGATAATTTTACCTAACATTCAATGAGGGCGCACGAGCACACATGTTTCTCCATATAAGTTCATTTGTGCGTCAGATTGGTATGTGGCAGCTATCAAAGCAAAGGTCACTTAAAACACAATGGATGTGGTTGATTGAACGTGAAAAATACATTCGAACTAACAGCAAAATATTAATATGTGAATGCAATTGCACGACTATATTTTGCAGAGGGGAGTGAAGGTGCTATATTCATTTTCTCTTTTACGCATGCAAAACAACAATGCAACACACACGACTACTTTCTTTTATACTTAGAAATAATCTGTTTATTTTACAAAGTATAAAAAAATATGTTCTTTCGCTTCAGAGACGTATCTCACTTGCTTAATATTACGCTATTTTGCCTTTTATCACATTGTAAAAGCTTTTAACTTCATAACTAAAGACTTTTTTTTTAAAGATTTGCCGACCTAAGCAGAGGCTCTTAATTAAAAGATTCGGTGCTCGGGCCCATAGCACCCAACCTCCCCCAGATCATGGTTTTCTATTCTGATTTTTCAAGACATCAACTGAGGATTCGGAGCACTGTCAAATAGAATCGAGGCATGAGCCCCGTGTGCCAGCGCTTAGCGACACCCCTGGACCCGAAGAATATAAGATAATAACTTTTTCATATTTTTCGTGAAATATTTGTTCGTGGCTACATCATATATTGTCATTGTATTTCCTGCTCTTATAATTCAGCGTGAAAATTTGATGTTTTTTTTACAATTTTATATTCACATATCTTGATTTAAATATTTTGAATTTCGCGCAAAGCTTCACGAGGGCTATCTGCGCTAGCCATCCCTAATTTAGCAGTGTAAGACTAGAGGGAAGACAGCTAGTCATCACCACCCATCGCCAACTCTTGGGCTACTCTTTTCCCAACGAATAGTGGGATTGATCGTCACATTATAACGTCCTCACGGTTAAAAGGCGAGCATATTTGGTGGAACGGGAATTCGAACCCGCGACCCTCAGATTGCGAGTCAAGCGCCCTAACCACCTGACCATGTTGATTTAAAGATAGATAAACACGGTTGTAATAACGCTTTAACACATGAATGACAATTAAAACGAAGTTTATCAAGCTTACTTATCATTTCTTATACAATTTCGCGATTTTTTTTATTTGGAGCAAGAGGGTATAGATTACTGAGTTATAATAAAAAGTAGAATCAAATAGTCAAATGTTCTCGTCAATTCTTAATATTTTCTAACACTAAAAATGTTTTTGGTTACGATATTTAAAAAAACATAAGCATGGTATATCTGCACCAACATAAAATCAGTAATCAGGACGCACTAGCCTAACTTGAAATAGTTAACTCTCAAGTTATCGACTTTTTATGCCTTTCAATAAAGATGGGCTCTACATATTGAATAATGTTATGTGTTTACCTGTTGCAACAGTCAGTACAAAGAGCTAACAAAGAATTGGGTGAGTAATTTGATGTGTCAGACAAGTGTGTTTGAAAAACTAAGTGTGTCCATAGGATTCCATCGGTAATTCGTAAGTGTTGAACTGTGATATTTTAAAAACTTTATATATATAATTTTTTAGCTTTGCTTAAGATAGATATTTTATGTTTCAATCATTGAACAAAGATTGTTTGTTGCGTAACTTTTGGTAAAAATGAGTAAAATATTTATTATAAAATTGTTCAATGATATTCACTTTATTTATAGTCAAGCTTCTTTAAAATGGTTAAATAATGTAAAAATAATGAGGGTTAAAATCAAATTACATCTGAAAGAATACTCCAAGCATAAGCTTGCTTCGTAAATATTATTTTCGTTCAAGAAATGAGACTTCCCCTCCCAGTGGCTCAGTGGCAAGTCTGGAGGTTTATAACATAAAAAACTTGGTTTTGATACTTGTGGTGGGCATAGCACAAATAGCTCATCGTGTAGTTTAACATCTAACAAACAAATAAAAACCAGAAAATGAAAATTACACATATTTGTTATTGTTTGATGATAAAAGCATATTTAGAATACAAAATCAACTACAAAAACCGATATTAATAAAAAAAAGGTTTTATAATAAGCTAACATTTTAATAGACCTTTTATATCGGAACATAAATTATAAAACAAGAGCTATAAAGTAGAATTGTATACGTCCGTGTATGTTTACTTGTGAAATGAGTTGAGATATGTCTTTCGCTTTTTATCCCCATGTATTTCGGCTGTAATGATGATTATTACTGTCGTAATATCAATTAGTGTCTTCCTAAATCATTGTCTCGTTGTACATAATATCTTTATTAATCAATAGGCCAGAATCTTGTTGATTAGAGAGGGCGGATCTGTCACTTTTTTAGTAGCCTTACATTCGTGCAACACTTAACACTAATGAGTAAGTTAAATCGCAATGAACTCATTTAACTCACAGTTTCATAATAGCCATTCCTTGTGGTAAGAAAACAGTTATGTACGTAGCATCATTTAAGAATCTTGACGTAACTGACTTGTTTTCAGCGGTGAAGCGTAACGCTGCTCATTTTGATAAAATCATTATATTTGTTAACTAGGGAGTGTTCAGTTGTACATTAAGTTGTCTTCAAGAAACGTCAATCACGCCAAACTATCACTGACAGTTTCATCCTCTTTGCAGGGTTTCATTTCTATCACATTTTTGAAAAGCAGTTAACTCTAAAGAAACGAATTAGGGAACACAATTATTCAAATTATTTGATGAGGATCGGTGATTTTCAGCGCTGATCCAAAAGTTAGTTCTCATGTGAGTGCTATTAAAATAACGTATGAAAAATAAAATGTAATGATTGTTTGTTTTAAGTTCAAAGCTGAACAATGAGCTGTATGTGCTATGCCCCTCAGGGATCGAACCTCGAACTTTAGCGTTATAAACCAGCCCTCAAGCTTACCACTAAGCCATCGGAGGTAGGGGCTAATGCTAGTCAAAAGGAATGACGTGGTTTCATAAAATAAGACACTAAATTTATCTACATGGTGTCAAAGGGAGTTAATG
>NW_013743162.1:0-4589 GCF_000517525.1 Limulus polyphemus
CCGTGTGTTTAAAACGTACATATTTTACAACTATACCATATGTTTAGAACGTACATATTTTACAACTATACCGTGTTTAGAACGTACATATTTTACAACTATACCGTGTTCAGAATGTACGTATTTTACAACTATACGGTGTGTTTAGAATGTACATATTTTACAACTATACCGTGTTCAGAATGTACATATTTTACAACTATATTGTGTGTTTAGAATGTACATATTTTACAACTATACCATGTGTTTAGAACGTACATATTTTACAACTATACTGTGTGTTTAGAATTTACATATTTTACAACTATACGGTGTGTTTAGAACGTACATATTTTACAACTATACCGTGTTGAGAATGTACATATTTTACAACTATACTGTGTGTATTATGTTTGTTAATACAAACAAACTGAAGAACATTGATGTCAAACGAATATGCATCCTCATTCATTCCCAATGGTCTGGTGTGAGCCTAGAAACAATCGAGATGACTGCTATTTTTGCTCATGTAACGTACAACACTCGAAATAAAAAGTAAATTTCTTATCGGAACCTTCAATCTACTATAAGACCTGTTGCTCATGGACCTGATGTACCTGTACCTACTTCACCAGAGACTCTTGACACGGTTTCATCTGATTCTGATGTCAATAGAAATTATGATAGGGATTGTTTTCAACCTGAAATGTCTGGAAAGGTTTCATCAAGACATCAGGGAAATGGAGAGGGGAAGGTGGAACATCAGCATAATGGCTGATTACTGCTGGTCGTTGAAACGAGATGTTCCAGACGCAATACACAAAAGAAAGAACACAACACGTAGTTTTGAGACTAAAAGTCGTAATTTCACAAAATGAATCACATTTCATATCAATAATTTTACCAACTATTTGATCTTTACCTATATGCTCTACTAATAGCACATATGTACATTATAATTCCTTTTTAGCTACAGTATCATCCATATTAGTCTAACAATTCATCTTATTACCTTTATTTACTTTATAATTCATAGTTAACTACCGTATCGTCCATGTTAGTCCTAACAATTAATCGTATCACGTTTGTTAGTTACAAATTTTCTACGTTTATGTTGCTGCTATTATTACTTCACTGTAAGATTACGCCAATTTTTATTATGGTTTTTATATTTTAGTTTCAAGAATACTTTGGATAAACAACTGAATAAATTTTAGACAATTATTATTTGCTATTAAGATGGCTGTCAGTACTAAGTGGTCTTGCACGTGTGCCTATTTCATCCAACCGCCATGTTGGACGTCAAACATTTTCCTTTTGCAACGAACAACAATTCTGTAAAGATGTAAACGTCGCCTTTGACAAAATATACGAATCTAAAGCCTTGCTGCTAATTATTTTCTCGATATATACGTCGGATCACACTATATGCGCATTCCAAAATTTAACATACCTAAAGTCAACATTTATGATCGTTGACTGTATACACACATAACCGCCTGTAGGAGCGTTTGAACTGAAAAATTCAATATTGTAGCTGCTATGAGGGACAATTGTGGTAGGTAAATATTATCGTAAATAATCACAAAATTGAAATAAAAACAGGCTTCATGTGAAAATGAAATTAAGCCTAACGGAAAGCAGTTGCTCCAAACGTTGCTAGTAAAAATAATTTTGTTTCTATTTCTCCAAACATCCTGCGAATTCCAGTTTTTTTGCAAATGTTTTTCTTTGCCTGACGTCCATCTTGAAAATGCCAATAAAGTCAACAAAGAGTTCTATATTTACAGTCAGCGTTGAACCAGTCATGATAGTTTCAACTTTGATTAGTGCCATTAAATTTTGAAATGCGCTCTATATTAGAAGAGAAAAAAGTCGACCTAATAATAATGTAAGCACTTGACACCCAATATAGCGGAGTGAACAATAGGCCACGTGACTTTATGACGTCAGTGCAAGACCACTTATCTGAAATCTGGCATCCAAGATGGCGACTTTTGAAGAGAAGTATTTAGAGTTTGTAAATGGTTGCTCGGTTGGATGTACAAAAGCAATCAGGTTGATTAGAATCAATAACAAAGTCATGACGGCTAAGTGCTTCAATATTCATGCTCTGTTGTTGGAGGGTTTTTTTTTTCAAGTGATCATGTTAAAACCAATAATTCAGTAGAAAGGTGCTTCTCACCTCGTCAACCGCTACGTGCAGAAAGGTACAGTTTCTGGTCGGTAAAGACACGCTCATGCTAGGGGAAACAAACAAGCAGAAATGTATAACTATAACCAATACCAAAAAGTTAAAATATCGGTAAACATAATCGTAGAAATCGGGAATTTTCCTTCATTTACCAGAAAAAACAACAACATTTACTTAATGATAATTAAAATCAGTTCTAAGAAGAAGAAAATAAATCTGAACACCTACCGACTCGGTACAAGTGACTTTATATTTTATGGATATTGTTTATCAAAGAGAAAGGATAACATGTGACAAGTATTTATTGAAACTTTAAGCCATTATTGTTACATTTTAACGCTTGTTGAGGTGTTGAATACTTCATTGTTAGATTTTAGAGACTTGTGTTTGCTCGTGTTTAACCATAATTGGCTAATTATATATGTGCTGTGCCTACCGCAAGTATTGAACCTGGAGTTTTAAACCCTCAAACTAATCACTAAGTCATCAGAACTTGGAAAGTATTTGTTTTTCTATTTTTTCAGTACAAAGCAATACATTAGGCTATCTGTATTTTCCACAACGGGGAATAGAATCCGGATTTTAGAATTTTAAATCCATAAACATAACGCTGGTCCATATGAAGATTGGACTGTTTAGAATAATGTATGGTTGAATTTGTTATTATTAGATCTTACGGACCGTTTGTCCTGATGTTTTATTAAAATCATTATAGTAAGGTATTAATTTTTATTGTGTTGAAGTTGTGATAACGTATTTTTATATCACGTTAGGGAAAGAAGAGGGTTGAAAGGATCCCCGGCGTACATGCAGTTATCTTTGATTTGTGTATGAAATATAATGTCTTTATCTCTGATGCCCTATTATTGAACAATGAGAGAATATTGCAAAAACAAAGTTCAAATGTCAATAGAAAAATACATATCCTTTAAAAATCCATTAAGATCATAACACAAATACCTTTATGTAAATATCAATAAAATATTATGTTTGTTTGTTTGAAGTTAGCACAAAGCTACACTATGGGCTATCTGTGCTTTCCCGCCACGTGTATCGAAACCCGGTTTCTAACGTTGTAAGTCCGCAGACATACTACTGTGCCACTGGGGGGATACAGTTATGTAGAGACAACTTTCTGTAGGCCATAGATTAGGCTTAATGTTAAATGTATACTCATCTTAACGTTGTGTGATATCTATTAGTTTTAAAAACTAAAAGCTTTAAGTTAATGATAACTTTAAATAATCATTTTGTTGTTCAGTAGAATATAATACAGGGTTTAGCACTTTATACTGAAACAATTTTAGATTAGGAACCACAGCACACATATATAGAGTTGGAATGATTTGTATGAGATGTACATCTTTAGATGGGTTTTCGCTAAATATTATGGTGTCGGAGTTCTGCCAAAATTTGTCTGGCGTATGACGTCACCATCAGGATAAAAATTTCGTACTGAAAACCTACTTTCCATTTTTAGGAGTCCATTTCAAAGAAAGAAAATTATAGCAGCACTAATTTTTACATGCTCTACAGTAATTCCTGCTCGCTAAATCCGAAAATGATATCCATTTTTCTCCATCACGTACAGATTTTTCACAAAAATCATATGTACTTATACATAAGTGAATCATTTTCATTGAGATTGGGTCACGTTTTGTTATGCTTAAAATGTTGACAACTACTGGCTACAGATTTCTCTAGACCAATCGCGACATGAGAGTCTTGTCGATCGTTCTAGAACCCACGAGAAACACACCACTAGTATATAAACGGTTAACAGGCCGCATGACGTGTCATTTCTGGATAGTATTTGTTTGTACGTGCACATTAACATTATTTTTTCTTTTCAATATTATTTATTCGTCGCTATGGCAACAAGAGGTTGTGTAAATGACCCAAACATATTCTGTTATATTTGTTGTAAAATTATTGTAAAAAACAAAGACAAAACATTACAAAATTCATCAAACAAGCGTATTACGGGTATTTTGGAATAAAACTTCGGGACCAAGACAAATCATGGGCTCCGTACAAACTTTGCACTGTTTATGTTGAAAAGTTGAGACAATAGACTAAAGATAAGAAAAAGTCTTTGTCTTTTGGAATTTTAATTGATGGTAAGTATGGGTTATTAGTATGGTGGATAAGTAAAATGGAGGGTTATTAGTATGTTGAATAAGTAAAATGGAGGGTTATTAGTATGTTGAATAAGTAAAATGGAGGGTTATTAGTATGGTGGAGAACAAAAATGGAGGGTTACTAGTATGTTGAATAAGTAAAATGGAGGGTTATTAGTATGTTGAATAAGTAAAATGGAGGGTTATTAGTATGTTGAATAAGTAAAATGGAGGGTTATTAGTATGGTGGAGAACAAAAATGGAGGGTTATTAGTATGGTGGATAAGTAAAATGGA
>NW_013743163.1:0-2292 GCF_000517525.1 Limulus polyphemus
CATTATCGATATCCAGAGTCATACCAAAATCATTATCGATATCCAGAGTCATTCCAAATTTATCATACTGGAATCAGAAATTTGTTAAAGTGATTTTGGATTGAGTCCGCATGCGGATAATAACTTTGAAATTACTCTGTATTTGGGATAGAATCACTTTTAAGTGATCGTCATTGACTGTGTGAGGTTCTTATGATGCCTTCTTTGAGTCATGATGTGGGTGTTTTTTTTGACGAAAATCCGAATAAGAGTAGTCTGAACAAGTAGAATGTCTGAAAACGTAAGGTATACGGGGACTCTGATCACAAAAATAACGTGGAAAGAATAACTCAATTCTAGATAGGTAACTCTGTTTATCTGATAGAGCAGTCTGGTTCGTTCTACATGTAAAAATATTGATATATTTTTTTCTATTCAACTTAGATATAAAAAATCGTTTATACTGAGAGTTTATTCTCACACAGAATCAATCATCAAATTCACGAGCTTGTTTCTTTTTAAAAGACATTTCACAGGCCATAATGAGCATTTAAAGAAGTTAAGAGTTATCAATTAAGAAGAGCCATTTCAAAAATGTCACATAAGAAGAACAATTTAGCTTTGTATTTTGCTTCCAACAGTGTAACTGTTCAGATAAAGATATGTTTCAGCATAGTTGTTGAGGAGAATCAGTCTGTATTAGATCCCAGAGACTGTTTTTTTTATTATACGTGAAATTTAATAAGCTTGATTATGTATATACGATAAACTAATTTAACAGATCAAACATGTATAAATGAAATTTTTGAAAAGTTGTTGCTAATATAATTTTGATCTATCTATTCTTATATGAATTCAGAGTCAGATATGGATAAATTATTTAAAGATTCTTCCTTGACAATGGTTAGAAACCCTTGAAAATGCGAAATCAACTAAAATTAAATTTATAAGTAAAACTTCATAGAATACAAGCAAATACAATACCACGCTATCCATACTTAAATATATTGAAAAGCTTATAAAGTGTCAGACAAAAGTAGAGGGGATTTGTAGCTCGAGTGACGACGAAAAGAATGTGAATAAAAAAATAATTAATTAAACACAATACCATCCGAATTGCAGTTATTCTTATCTGAAGATCAACTGATATTTTATGGAAATACTGTCCTTATTTCGGATTGGATACACATTATTATTATAGCATAACTTTGTCAAAGTACTCAGTCACATCTCCAAGTCAACACACTAGTTCCTTTGTAAGATATAAGTTGTAATGGGAATTCATGGTAAACCATTTGCATGTATTATTCAGGCATGTTTTATGTTTCTACCTTTTTTGGTTAACATAGGAATTTTATTTTCACATAGTATGATCATATGCTGTTTTAACATAAACATGTGGTCAAGTAAACTGTTATTTTGGTTCTTTTGTTCTTCTCTACCTCATAATGCCTATTCTGCTCACGAGATATTGTTACATTTTTATATATTATGAAGAAATAGGTCAACAACAGCAATGTCTTTCTATGGTCGAGTAGATTATGTCTAGAGGTTACACCCTTAACTCTGTTGTAACAGAACGATCAATCACATGATAACACGTCATTGTGGCTAAATCCAATGTTTCCTAGTAGTATAATGAGTTGGATTTACAATCATTCATATTTGGTAAACACAATGAATAAATCAGCAAAAATACAGAAGAAAGCTGTCGCCTGATTTACCAGTCCTGTACAAGGAAATCTTCCAGTGTCTATGTAAGTTGCATGTAATAAATATTGTGTTTCAATTAACACCATGTGTCCAGTGTGTTTAGTTTTGAGTTCATACTCAGTCATTTAGTTGAACTTGGATACTTCACAGTTTCCTGATCGATCCTCCATATACAAAGTGGACTTATCTAATACTCACATAAAAATCAGTTTCACTTGAGAATACCACTAGCATACATCTTCCATAGACTAATGCTTTTTAGGCTGTTTAGACAGACTCTTGCAAGCTTGTCTACAAACGTGTAATGGGCTTTGGAAAGTATGCTATGAGAAAAAAAAGAAATCGAAAGTCATCAAAAGCTTTCACATAAAAGTATGTCATTTAAAGATGAAAATGTTATAGCCAAGGTACTTATCATTACCATATATCGTGAATACATCTATGTATTTACAAGAACCAATACTTGTTCACTACAAATAAACATTATTAATTAGTTTAAACGGGTTTTACACACTGTATAAATGTTTTTGTACACAAAATTTATGACACTTGGGAAAAATTATAAAGTCCTGACTGAAGTTTTTGGAACGAAATACACTG
>NW_013743164.1:0-3415 GCF_000517525.1 Limulus polyphemus
CATGTTACATAGTCTCTATCAACCATTGTGTCACCACATGCTAAATGCGTCTATAGCAATCATAGTGCTAAACACGTACAGTCTGGTAGAGTCGAATCGGGTGTTCCAGCTACAACACACATAATGTTAAAAGCTAGCTATAAAACGTGTGTTGTGTATGAGGTGAGGATGAAAATTGGAAAGACCTGCTTGAGAAGATAATAAATGACAAAACTATCATATATTCTCCCTGCAGAAACACTAGCTCCGTGAAAAACGTAATTATTTAAAACATCGACAGATGGCTCTGTTAACAAGCAATGGATAGTTGGATCTATTTCACACTGTTTCTAACGAAACGTACTTTAATCGCGCACCAGGGATATTTTTAAGTGAGTTCCTACTTTAGGTTCTCCAGTTTCTAGATGTATTGTAGGTTATAAGTGTCATCCTGTATATCATAATGGTTAACAATGGTGTTTCTCATTGTTTTAAAGTAATTCACGTTTTATACAAGCATTCAGCTATCTAAATATTACTTTTACAAGTATATATTTTTACACAGAAATAACAAAGAAATATAATCTCAATATAAATAAATATTATCACAGACTATATAAATGTAATGTAGTATATATAAATATTATTTAGTATATAAATATTATTTAGTATATATAAATATAATGCAGTATATATAAATATAATGCAGTATATATATAAATATAATCACAGTATATATAAATATAATCACAGTATACAGAAGTGTAACCCTAGAATAAATATGATACAACCCACTACATGCAGTTGTTATAAACTATTTTAGTTTCCCATGGTTGAGGGTTTAGAATCATACTCTGTAGATGCAGCTATTACTAGTTGCCTTCGTTTCTAAGAAAGGAAGTAGGTTAACATGGAGTGTCTAAGAAAGGAAGTAGGTTAACATGGATTGTCTAAGAAAGGAAGTAGGTCAACATGGAGTGTCTAAGAAAGGAAGGACGTTAACATGGATTGTCTAAGAAAGGAAGTAGGTCAACATGGAGTGTCTAAGAAAGGAAGGACGTTAACATGGATTGTCTAAGAAAGGAAGTAGGTCAACATGGAGTGTCTAAGAAAGGAAGTAGGTTAACATGGAGTGTCTAAGAACGGAAGTAGGTTAACATGGAGTGTCTAAGAAAGGAAGGACGTTAACATGGAGTGTCTAAGAAAGGAAGTAGGTTAACATGGAGTGTCTAAGAAAGGAAGTAGGTTAACATGGAGTGTCTAAGAAAGTAAGGAGGTCAACAATGATTGACTAAGAAAGGACGGAGGTTAACATTGAGTGTCTAAGAAAGGAAGTAGGTTAACATGGAGTGTCTAAGAAAGGAAGTAGGTTAACATGGAGTGTCTAAGAAAGGAAGTAGGTTAACAATGATTGACTAAGAAAGGACGGAGGTTAACATTGAGTGCCGAAGATCTTTTTAGACAGGGAAGTAGGTTAACATAGAGTGTCTAAGAAAGGAAGGAGGTTAACATGAAGTGTCTAAGATAGGAAGTTTTTTGGATCCACTACAGTGCTGATGAATAATGTTTTGTACACTGTTATTTTCTGTAACATCATTAGAATAATTATATTTTTAATGTGTGTAGAAAACAAAGTTTTATAAGGAAAGGCACCATTCCTTGGACAGGTCATCAAATCTAATGTTGCTTTTAGACAAGGTGTTTGTTTATTTAACAACCTGACCAGAGTTTAAACCATCTTAGGATTAATGAAGACTGCAAATTTGCTCAACTTGTTGTTGAATTCTCAGATATGCCAAACACAGAATCTTCATTTGTTTAAGATGCAGATAATGACAGTTAGTTATCTCGTTTGAAACTTTCCAACCTCATTAAATATTTAAAAAGCTTGAATTTATTACAAGTAGTAAGTCCATTCTTTACAAAATGTTCACTGAATTATTAATCACTTTTTCAGGTCAAAAGCACTTTGAAACTCCGTAAGTAAGCTCTGTTGTCGTCATTAAAGAATTAATGTTCTATAGGCTGAAATAGCTTTCAGAAAAAAAAAGTCCTGAAATAATTGAAAAAAAATTGTTTTGCATGTAGACGTTTGTTTAATGTCTTGTTTGAGAAACTTTGACTATCTGCTAAGAATCCAACACAGTGACAAATTATTTTATGTGTAAAACTAGGTAGATGATAACATAAAAAACTTGTGTATCGTGGATTACCGAGGTCAAATTTTTAATTAGTTACTTACGTTTGGGGTAGTATTCATGCCATTCACTTGAATTTTCCTTATTCTATCATTTTCACGCACGATATCTAAGCTACGCTTTTTTTGCAGGCATTATCGTTGTCTATTTGAGAAACTAATTACGCGGTCAAACAAACAACCTCGTGTAGACCTAACTTTATTTAATAAACCTACACGAAAAGTGAACAATAAAGTAAAGTAATCGTATTTATAATAATAAAAAGAGTATGAAACAATTATAAGTGTTCAATGTACAACACGGTTTTATAAGTTGAAACAAAGAAACTCATAAGAACGAAGCATAAAACCCGTACTAAAGAAAAAAAAAGTAGATAAAAGGTGTTTATAGTAGTCTATGAAATGAACCTAAACTAAATTATTGCAAAGTAAAGTAAATATAAAGTTATAATGAAGGCAAACTCAGCTGAATATGCAGAAACATCTGAATGCGTGTTCACAAAATGATAATGGTTTTGGACGAACTGCGCATGCGTATTTTAGACCTAAATATAAGTGAGAAAGCCCCCAAAATCTCGTATTTAGTGTAATGTTTATTAAAAAAAATTACACATGGGTTGAGTGTTGTTTGTGTAAATACTTTGCAGATAAAAAACTAAAGTTGAAATCGAAGCTAGTCGTCACGTGATGACAACGACATTGTACCATTATGTATCATACTCGTTGAATTGGAAAGTTTGACTAAGCAAAAAACAGGTAAGGTGATTCTGAATTGAAAAGCCAATATGCAATGTGGACTCCTTGAACAAAAGCCTTTTTAACAATATGAGATTTGTAGCGTTTGATCGATAAATTTATGAGAAAAGTTCCGGACAGACAAACATAAGCGTATTATTTATATAGATTATATATAAAATGCAATGGTGTGAGCGCAGGTTGATAACTGCTTATTACCATATTAACTATTATGATATTTGACTATTAGTTGAAAGTACGAAAACTATTCACAGTACACCGGAAGAGGGCCCTTAGGACCAAGACACAGTACACCGGAAGAGGGCCCTTAGGACCAAGACACAGTACACCGAAAAGGGCCCTTAGGACCAAGACACAGTACACCGGAAGAGGGCCCTTAGGACTAAGATACAGTACACCGGAAGAGGGCCCTTAGGACCAAGACACAGTACACCGGAAAGGGCCCTTAGGACTAAGATACAGTACACCGGAAGAGGGCCCTTA
>NW_013743165.1:0-3415 GCF_000517525.1 Limulus polyphemus
CGGCCGAGTGAATACAGTGATTAAGAGTAATTTAATATTGAAACTATAAAGCTGTAAATAGCTTTGCGAACTTGCAAGGCAAACGAGAGCGTAGCAAAGCACTAGAGGTCTCAACTGTTGATGCAACCAGAAAAGTATCAAAGGATATGTAGGGGTGTGCTGAGGTATCCCAAGAACATAATGAAATGTTGTTCCATTTTCTGTGCATTTTACTTCATGTTTACCATTAGATTTTACCTTTGTAACGAATTTGTTGTTATATATTTATTTTAATATCAACGTTTGTTTAGATTAAGTTTATATTTTAAAACATGCATAGCTTATAGTGTCAGATATGTATTGCGAAACTCCCGCCTATTCTCCAAAGTTGTAGAAGATTCTTGAAAATAAGAATCAACAATATATTTATATAAATAAACGTTTAAATATAGCTCAGTATTGTTTGTTACGTAAGACTGAATTTTCTAGAAAACCTTCCCACGGCTATAGATATAACCAACGCGACGCGCTGAAGAGAGTTTCTATTAGTAGTTTGCTATAATTATTATGCTATAAACTTCGAAAGCTATAGCATTGAGTGTACAACAGTACCCTAATAAAGTCAAATTTTAAACATTGAGTGTATAACAGTACTCTAATTAAGTCAAACTGTTCGAAAGTGTACCAAGGTACAATACGGATTTACTTCTTACCTCTAAATGCATTGAAAGCCTCGGGTAACCAAATAAAATTGTAAAAGTTGTGGTAAATACATTAAGTACTATACCATCAACCATTAAAACGAGACCAAAAAATACAGTTATGCCAGTAACACAGATGTGATGTTTTAGTTAATAATTACACATGTACTGGGAAACCGGATGTTGAAAAAAGCTTGAATGTCGAAATAAAGTACTGGGGCGTATTGTATTACACAAAAATGAAGAAAATAATAATAAGCTTCTATTTTTTTCCCCTAAATTACTACCTCAATCGCTACCAAAATTATTAACTATATTGAAATGATCTCGTTCAAAAAATAACAAAGTGAATTTATATAGTCTGAGCCCTACTGTAAAATAGATTTCCACTAAAAAAACACATAATAATATCATAAAATAAAAATATACGTTTTGAATATGCTAACTTGTGCTTAATGTTAGCTTAGACTATTTTTCATAAAATACACTAAATTTAATTGAAAATTACCTTTCAGAAGCCCCCAGTGGCACAGCAGCATGTCTGCGGACCTACAACGCTAGAATCCGGGTTTCGATACCCGTGGTGGGCAGAGCACAGATAGCCCATTGTGTAGCTTTGTGCTTAACTTCAAACAAACAAACCTTTCAGAGTTTATATTTGGATTTTATTTTGAACCTCGTCAGTTAGATTGTCAGGCCTGTACTGCACCATAAACACTTCTCTGATTTTATTCTGGTTTAATTGACCTATAGTTCACAAACTTTAAACAATCTTTCAGTTTTGATCACAGAAAATGTATTATAATCTGAAGTAGGTCATGAACTCTGACACACATTACAAGTATGGTCAAGTTATTTGAAAAACTTACCTTATTGTAATAGGTACAATTATCAATAAAGGAGCACAAACAAGTGAGAAATAAGGAACCAGTATAAAATCTTATTCCATGCTGTTGTTTACCTCGTTATAAAGAGGAAATAATATCTTTCAGATGTATTTCCCTTTATTATGTCATGTACTGCTTTATCAATGGAGCAGTTTCTGATTTAGCTCATTTCCGGCTTTCAAAAGGTCAGTTTGAGCTTCAAAATAACGCAAGAGAGTTTTGCTATATATATAGAGAGACAAATATATATATATACGCGTTGCATCATGAAAATATAAAGATATAATATCTCGAAAATCGTTGCCTATGTTTTACTGTTTACATTAATTATGTTGTTATAATATTAGTTAACCAAAATTTAGGTTATAGATCGACTTCTAATATCACTTCGTTATGATCGTGCTGTTCTCGCACTTCGTTTTCCATTCAACTTACTTCTATCAGGAATTGACCCATAAACATAACAAATTTCTGTATATTACTGGCCCGGCATGACCAGGTGGTTAGGGCGCTCGACTCGCAATCTGAGAGTCGCGGGTTCGAATCCCCCCTTTCAGCCGTGGGGGCGTTATAATATGACGGTCAATCCCACTATTCGTTGGTAAAAGAGTAGCCCAAGAGTTGGCGGTGGGTGGTGATGACTAGCTGCCTTCTCTCTAGTCTTTCACTGCTGAACTAGGGACGGCTAGCGCAGATAGCTCTCGTGTAGCTTTTGAACTAGTCAACAGCATTGACTGCCAACTTTTCTATGAACGAATAGCGAGCTCTGACCGTCATATTTATAACGCACCCACAGTTGTTGTTGTTGTTGCGGTAATACACGTGAACAACAGACTCTCAGATCCATAGTTCGGCACGCTAACCACTAGGGCACTCTTGACCCTTGTTCTTTTGCATCGAATTATGATTTGTCTCTATAATTGAAGCATGAAATATTAATTAATGTAGATTTAATGAGTCAAGAATCGTTTTATTTTCTAAAGGTATGGAAATATTCACTGTAGCTGTAAAAATTATTAAAATTTATAATATATAAATATATCTAATAAACTATAAGAAAAATTGAAAAATAACAAACACATACTAAATGAGTACTATTAGAAGTCTTAATGTCTTGTTTGGTTCTATTCTGTAATATTCCTATCTTATTTTTACTTTCTTAAGTTTTGTACACTTTATACGAAATAGATTTGAAAGTTTATGTCTGTTGGGCTTGAAATAACAGGCTGATTTTCTTTAGATATCACACTCCTGTGTATTACGCATGTACCTACACATTATACAGGATAGAAATACTTTTAATCAGTAAGGGATAACTTGGAGAACTGGCTCTAAATAAATACATGTTGAAAGTATGATTTCTAGTCAAAACTATTTTTTTTGGGGGGGGGAGTTTCTATGTAGCACAGTTTTAAGATTTTCTATAACAGAAACTAGGGAACAGAAACTTTAAAATGTTGTACTGATTGATTATTCAGTAATTTCACGAAGCAAATATAAAAACTACTCTTAGAATATAGAAGTTTATCTTTGCTCCTTATAATCTACGATAGGAGATGCTAGTGTTTCAGATCTGATAACGAATTATTGAATATTTGTTCGTGAGAAAACATTCGTTAAGATAGTTTAAAATGAACTTTTCAAGTGTTATAAAGAATGCTGATACTGATATGTTTGCTAGTAATAAAGTATTACAGTTAATAAAGGAACGAATAGGCTTCAAATGTCATAAAAAATAATACCTATTTGTTCTTTTTTTCCAATTAAGTCCTATTTGGTAAAGCCACTGCGCTGAAGACTGCTGGCAGGGGGTTAGGAGATTTGCTTTACATCCACGTAGGTTTAAAC
>NW_013743166.1:0-4454 GCF_000517525.1 Limulus polyphemus
TCCTGGTGTCTATTTTATGTAATAGTTATCAGTACTTCTGTTATAATGTTATGATAATATTAGTGTAGTGTTTACCCTGGTGTCTATTTCATGTAATTATTAACTATACTATTTTTATTTCTGTAAGATTTTATCCGCTCTGATTGACTATTCCATGTCACCACCAGAAAACTTCCTGGAAAATGTGCCCAGAGTAAGATTGATCCGTCTATAACGGAAGTCCTTTAAGAAGCCATGGCCAAGATGTCTGCCGGAAGCAAGCAGAATTCAGTCCCTCGTAGAGGCTGACTTACGACATTCGTGCTATCGAATTAAATTACTCTGATTTGTGTCCAGGTGGTCAAGTGCACTAATAGACAAAGAAAGACGTTCGACGTGGATAATAGACATGTTTATCTCTTTCGTGATCTGTCGTGCATGTTAAATATTTTTGTGTCACGACTGAATTACGCGATGATGTTTTACGTGCAATTTACGCTCTTAAGTTTAGATATAAAAGCTTCAACATGCTAATATTAAATAATTATTGAAAAGGCAGGCTTAGTGCTGAGCCACTCGGGGCTAAAGATGTTGTTGTAAAATACTTCTCTGTACAAGTAATAAAAGTAATCATACTTGTCTATTGTGTCGACTGACAGTTGCAACTGTTCACTTAAACATGGATCAACTGACAGTTATTACTGACCATGTGACGTGGACCATCTGTCATTTATTACTGTTCGTGTAACGTGGACCAACTGACATTTATTACTGTCCATGTTACATGGATCAACTGACAGTTATTACTGTACCATGTGACGTGGACCATCTGTCATTTATTACTGTTCGTGTAACGTGGACCAACTGTCATTTATTACTGTCCGTGTGACGTGGACCAACTGTCATTTATTACTGTCCATGTGATGTGGACCAACTGTCATTTATTACTGTCTGCGTGATGTGGACCAACTGTCATTTATTACTGACCATGTGACGTGGACCAACTGTCATTTATTACTGTCCGTGTAACGTGGACCAACTGACATTTATTACTGTCCATGTGACGTGGACCAACTGTCATTTATTACTGTCCATGTAACATGGACCAACTGACATTTATTACTGTCCATGTGGCGTGGAACAACTGACATTTATTACTGTCCATGTGACGTGAATCTACTGACATTTATTACTCGTCACATGGACAGTAATAAATGACAGTTGGTCCACGTCACATGGAACATGGACAGTAATAAATGTCAGTAGATTCACGACGTGAATCTACTGACATTTATTACTGTCCATGTAACATGGACCAACTGTCATTTATTACTGTCCACGTGACGTGGGCCAACTGACATTTATTACTGTCTATGTGGCGTGGACCAACTGTCATTTATTACTGTCCATGTGACGTGGAACAACTGACATTTATTACTGTCCACGTGACATGGACCAATTGTCATTTATTGCTGTCCATGTGACGTGGAACAACTGACATTTATTGCTGTCCATGTGACGTGGAACAACTGACATTTATTACTGTCCATATGATATGGATCAACTGACATGATGTCACTCTATACGAGGCTTTGAGTTAATAGTCAATTATTATTACACAGGAAGTTTGGAGTTAAACATAAAAAGCTATCTCTAAGTTGAGTGATATGAATTCGTTACTTGAGACGATTATATGTCAATGTTTCATGATACCGATAAGTACGATGTCCATAATATTATGTCATTGATGCACCGAGCATTATTACATGAATGTTAGAACAAATACGGGATATACATTATAACAGACCACCAGAACATCGTTATACGAACGTTAAAATAAATACAGGATATACATTATAACAGACCACCAGAACATCGTTATACGAACGTTAAAACAACCACAATAAACACATTGTCACAGATCCAACAGACACTGTAACACCAATGTTAAAACAACGTCAGTAAACACACGATACCTGATCCAGCAGACACTGTAACACTAATGTTAAAACAACGTCAGTAAACACACGATCCCTGATCCAGCAGACATTGTAACACTAATGTTAAAACAACCGTTTTATTATCGGGATGGGGTCTTAAAACCATTGATAGCATCAACACGAAATATTATAAAACCACTGATAGCATCAACATGAAATATTATTAAACCACTGAGAGCATCAACATGAAATATTATTAAACCACTGCGAGCATCAACATGAAATGTTATGAAACCATTGATAGCATCAGCATGAAATATTATAAAACCATTGATAGCATCAACATGAAATGTTATAAAACCATTGATAGCATCAACATGAAATGTTATAAAACCATTGATAGCATCAACATGAAATGTTATAAAACCACTGATAGCATCAACATGAAATGTTATAAAACCACTGATAGCATCAACATGAAATGTTATAAAACCATTGATAGCATCAACATAAAATGTTATAAAACCATTGATGCCAAAAATATTATAAGACTTTGCCAAAGAACATTAACATTTACAGAACACTCTCGAAGAAACAATACATATTATTATTTTAATATTTGAAATGACTTGAACACTGTGTTTTGTTTTCAGTAACTAAAAATTTTCCAAAAAATATGTATCTTCTCACAACGATTAGCAGTTACAGATAACGTGCACAACGAAAGAACACAGCGCTGTGTATCGTGTATTAGATAAAACGTGATTATTACAACAGACACAACAGCATGTATCTTGTATTAGATAAAACATGATTACTACAACAGACACAAAACCGTGTATCTTGTATTAGATAAAACGTGATTATTACAAGAGACACAACACCGTGTATCTTGTATTAGGTTGTGTCTGTTGTAGTAATCACGTTTTATGCCGTGTAACGCGTATTACTGTAGTTTGGTCAGTAAAATATATATGTGCCGTGTAATGTATGTTACGGTAACATACTCGACAAATAAACGACTCAACGTTATGTATGACGTCACTTTAATAACAGGAAATATTTATGATATTCAAACGTTCCAACGACTGATAAAATATTCACAAATATCGTCAACGTAACAAATATGGTTCAATCTGTCTTTTTGTTGTATTAAAGCTAAAGCTTCAGGAAATAATATTTTTGTCAATAAATAAAGAATGTCTTCACACAGTGGACTTACAGGTGGGCTGTTGTTAAGAAGTTAGATATTGTGGACTTACCTGTAAAATGTACAGACAGTAGAAAGACGTACAACGTTCGGACACTTCTTCTGGCAGCTGGCCTCATATCGACTCTGGTTGATGTCATAATTATTTAGGAAAGCAGCAGTTTACACCCAAAGAAGAAGAAAAAAGTTCGTTTTATATTTGACACAGTTGGTTTATTTTTAGACAAGGTACGTTAAGATCAAGAACTATTCGAACAATCGCGTTCGGCCGAGGACGCAAATCGTCTGTTCTTTACCCTAACTCTCTTGGTTTTAAAACGGTGAGATAACCGCTTAGCGCGAGACAGCTGGTGGTCTGACGTTTGCTTCGCGTTTGGCCACAATGTAAAGACTTATATAGGTCACGTCACATCGCATACAGCACGTTTCATGATCGATAAGTTGGCTTAGGAACTCTGCAGTTACTCCTCGTTGCCAAGAGAACACGAGTCCGTTTTGTGGCGCCCCTTGTTGGATGGGTTTGGCTTCTCCTTAATACTTCGTTGTTCTGCACATCAAACACTTCTACAGGGATCGTTATCACGACGAAACTAACAAGTTATCAATACATTCAGGTAAAGTAGGTAACTGTTTAACTCACCTGGAATGCTGAATATTTGCTTCGGTGTCATCACGATTATCATTATCTGATTAAATGAATTTATTTAGAAAACACTTGAAATCAGATACATTTATACAAAAAGCTCCCCCCCCCTCCCTTCCATACAATAACTGACCATGTAAAACAAATAGATTGTAGATCTGGAAAAATTGAATTTGTTGGGTAATCGTTCTAAAACTGGGGAAATGTTACCTTGTGTTTCTAACTATTATACCAGGCATTTTATACCTTTCAAATTATAACATTACCGTATACCATTCAAATTATAACATTACCGTATACCATTCAAATTATAATATTACCATATACCATTCAAATTATAACATTACCGTATACCATTCAAGCGATGTTATATACACCGTTTTCACATTAACAAGCATTCAGATGTAGCTTGGTTTTGAAATACAACTTCCAGATATCCTGTGTCTGTTTATACATATTTATATAATAAAAAAGCTGACTTCAGAACTGCCTGATTAGACAGACGTCCTAACACCTAACGTGTCATCTTCCTAACAATTAAAATAACTATATACAAATCCCGCCTTTTTACATTAATCATAACACCTAACGTGTCATCTTCCTAACAATTAAAATAACTATATACAAATCCCGCCTTTTTTACATTAATCCTAACACCTAACGTCTATCTTCCTAACAATTA